>NW_008596725.1:0-18350 GCF_000691845.1 Merops nubicus | reverse complement strand
TCCTTCCACACCTGCCCCTCCTGAACAATTTGTAGACATTGATAGCTACGCTTCAATCATAGGATTCATCCCACTAGTTCATCTTGTATGCATCTACTCATCAGAATTTCTAGACCTAGATGAGTTTGTCCTTTTGAGAAATTTGGCCCAGTAATAATGTTGTTTTCTTGTGAGAGTGATTCTTGGAATCCAGATATCCCCTGTGTCTTGTCTAATGTTGTACATGACCCAGACTCCCTCTCTCCAGAGGCCTTCCTGTGGGTCTGCCTTTACACTACTTACAATTACTTTTCCATCGTTCATTTATTCTAAAACAAGGCCTAAAAATGAAAGATTCCTATCTATGTGGAGACTCCTCAGGACTCTGATGATGAACAGCAGTTTCTTTCATTTGCATTAGACTAGAACATAAAGCTGTTGAGGGTGACAACAGAAAGTTAGAGTTGGCTAGCAGGTTGGTCAGAGGAAGAGGAACCCTATGATACACACAGCAGTTATTTTGTCAAATGTCATATAAAAAGAGCGATGCATGAGATGACACACATTCATATCGGTTGTAAATTTACTGAATCAAAAGAGAATAATTTGGAAAAACAGAAGGACAATAGTAGCTGTGAAGACTTCTTTCCTGTTTCTTATCTGAGACAGCGTTGGCCGGCTGGACATAATACTGCGCCTTATGTGGTAACTAGGTACAAGATTATTGCTAACTCTGGAAAATTGCTTGTTCTGCAGCAAAAGCTAGATGATAAACGACTTAGTGTGATATGAATTTAATTGCTTGAAAAATGAAAACTGGTTTGAGAACATGGATTTCAAGATCACCAAAGAAAACATCATGATTTAAACTTAGCCCATCTGATGAAACTGATACTGACATCAGTGTGTCATGATTTCACTCAATAAATGCATAAAAAGAGTATTATTAGGAAATAAATTGGAGCATTCTGGAACAGTTTAATGAGGCCATGGAGTGAAGAATAAACTCAAGTAAGAGAGTTAGTAAGAGTTGCAAGTAACTTCATACTGGCCAATCTAAGGTCTGTCTCATTGATTTTGGGGGAGAGTTGCAGGACATAAAATCTATTTTTTGACATTTTGCTAACAGTCAAGCATTAGATAACATAGATGAAGATCTAAACAATACACGCTGGCTTTTGATACTGAGTTGTAGAGGGTTGAGGTTATCTTCACAAAAATAATTACTGAAAAAATATAAGGCAAAAATAGAATCAGTCTGAATTCCTTTTTGACATAAAACAATGAGGTTACTCATGTAAATTATATTTCTAAAAGTAATATACAATAAACTACTACTTGGAAGACTAGTATGCCAGTTGAATGCAACTGATTACAGTAATCTCTTCTATTAACTTGGTGCCTATGTTTTGTAATAAACATAAGACGTAAAAGTAGTGAGAATCCCAAAAGAATGTTTGCCAGTAAAAGAAGAACCCATGCTCAGAATCCATAAAGGTTTTCTTTATTTAAGTACTAAATTTATGATAATGTCCACAATTTATACAATGCGTATGTCACAGTGTCCTGATACATCTTAACTTTTCATGCAGTTATCCCTTATTTCATTTAGCACAGGGATACTTTGTCTGTGGAATGAAAGTGTATGAGAAAATGTCACTGTAGAAATCCTGCAATCTCAAGATTCACCTGCAGAAAGAATACTGACAGCTTTTTTACTGGTCTACTTTCAACATTTTCCATCCAAAAAATAGACTGCAGTGTATTTCCCGTATGGAAATGCTCCATGGTGCTAGCTGAAAAACAAGACCAAAATCCCAAACCATCTACCTGTTAAACTCTGTCTTTATAACTATATGACTTCCTCTATTTCTTTTTACTAGACATCATTGTACTTCTGCCTCTCTAGAGACATTATCCAAAGCCTTCATTACTTGCCTCAACTTTTAACTATTTCATCATTGCATCAGTCCCAATTGTAGACCCAAATTTTGATGTTCTTTTAAAGTAATCAAAGTTCAGTGGAGTTTTATGTTTCAGCATGCTTCATAGGAAACACCAAAAATTGTACCAATTTAGGCTACAATTTCATGATAGGGTCAGTGCAGGTAAGTTTTGTGTCAGGTTTAAGTACCAAAGTCATCCACAGTCATGCAATGCTTGGATATGCACCACCGAGGCAGATTGTTACAAGGTGGATTTTTGATGGCAGAGGAGGCTATTGAAAATCAAATTTTGGTTATTTCTTCTGAAGGGCAATGAAGTCCACATTTTGTGGGTCCGTATTCCTCAACACTACACTCAGAGAGGTGTTGGATGTACTAGTGCCCCTGCAAGGCTAACATCTAAAATGTTACTCTGCTCTGCTGTCTACTAATAAAAGCCTTAAGTGCTTTAGTATTTTTCAGAAGGAAGACAAGAATACTAAATATCCTGAAGGTTGGGGGATTTTCATGGAAGCAACCATGTTCTAACTCTTACTTCAGTTGATAACTATTAATGCTTGGTCCACCAGCTTCCACAGAATTCCACTTCAGCATACTTAACACTACAGTACACTGGTAAGAATCTAATATTCTGGCAGATATAAAATACACATTTCAAGCCTCCTTGAGATTACCCAAGGAGCTAAATCCTAAATTTGGACATATTGCTTTTTTTCTCCTTCTTAATGGCTTTGATCATTGGATTAATCAATATGAAGCTTCTCAAGTATTTTTTTTTTGAGAGAGCATAATATCTGGTGAGGACCCAGCTCGGGGGAATGCTCAGCAGTCTGAATCCTTGGTGCAAAGCAGTACCTTTCTTCAGTCCAGAATTAAGTATCAATGTGTATATGTCAAGATGGACTTGAGCCTCTGTTTCCATCTTGTGAATGCAAATGGCCACTTAAAGAGTGGTTACTGTAGCAATCATTTCTAAGCATCTTGCAGTCTGTGCATGCCATAAAAAAGCTTGTTACCTGTTTCAGGACTGTGATTTCCAGTAGGGATCAGGGAACTAATGGGTGTGTACTCACATAGTCTGTGTTTTAGTAATACCAAAAAATGTCCATACTTCATTTCTCTGTATTTTTCAAAGGGTATTTTGCTTACTACATTTTCCTCTTGTCTGTTCATCACCTTCTAATATCCATTATGTAAAATTGCTAAGTACAAAACTACAAATATTTCTTGTAGACTTTTAGTAGGGCTGAGCAAATCTAAAGCTTACAAAAGTGATTAATATATTTAGTAGCCTTTAATCTCTTGGCTCACAGTTGTGTGTGAATATATTACTTTCCTCAAAATATAGTTCTTCTACTGAGATACAGTTATACAATATAGTGTAAGATGCAGAGCTAAAATAAAAAACAGCGTATTGGGAAAAATAATCTGGAAACAAATCAGTGGTTAGAGGTAGGAAATGTTTTGTGACTTTGTGACATTAAATAAATAATGACTGGGCAGGTAGAAGGAAAATATCAAGAATTAGAAATAAACATTAATTTTAGTGAACTTCTGCTTAAAGACTAACTAGCCAGCTGCAGATATTTCAGTTGACAGGGCAAAACATAGTAGTGTGAAAAGACCTATCCTAATTGTACAGAGGTTGTGTACAAGAGAGAAAACAATTGTCCTAGAGCAACCTGCAAGATCTGTCTCTTGTGAGAGCTGGGTAACAAGGAAGACCTAGCTCAGGCACGTACGTAGGCTGGACCATACAGCATATCTTGCCATGTAGAGGGAAGGTGAAAAGTACTATTTCAAGACAGAAGCATACTCAAAGGAGATTGCAGTAAGAAGTCTCTGTTAGCACAACAGTATAGCAAGGATAGGGAGCCTCACAAATTACAAATTTCATCTGGATCACAGAGTGCAAATTTTCCTGGAGAGGGAAATGAGTTCACAAGTGCAGCTTGTCCCTAAACTATGACAGATATTTTATTGAGAACTAGAAATAAATCTGAATTTGCCATTGAATATCATCTAGGTGACAAAGGTGATGAATGAACAGGAGCATGAATGTGCACCCTCATCTCAAAATTTCATATTTGATTATTTCTATATCTAAGCATGTTCTTCTCTAATACGAACAGAGTATCTGTGCATACTTCCTGTATACTACAGAGAAATGTAATCAAAAGGAAAAAGACAGTGGATTTTTAACCCATACAGGTTGTATTGTTTGTTAAACACAACAGGAATTTTTTTTTTCTATCTAATAAACATATATTGACTGTGTTAGGAGAATATATAGGTCTTTGGAGCTAGAGGAAGAATATACAGATCGTAAAGACAGCATTATGAATATAAAGTCATAACCTTTTAAGGCTCATTTTATATAGATCAGAGTTAGTATAGTTAAGAATACCTATGTATTTTTGACCTTTCTTTGAAATATACATAATGGTGCTTACATGTGAAATTCATTATGGTCTCTAGTGAGACACACCTATTAATTTTTAAACTGATGAACATAGGTTAGCACTGATGAAACACTTCATAGGACTGAATATAGAGATCTCTTGAGCAAGTATACTTTTTTATAAGCAGGTATCACCTGACTAAGCATTTATAGATAGCCATTTAATCAAGTATTTCTATGTACAAGATAACAATTAAGTAGAAAATGTAAAAATTAAATCAGTTGTGGTTTTACATAAGTGGAACATGGATTTAGTCTTTGTAATGAAATGTGATTCATTAGGAGCATGGACATGATTAAAGAACTGTAATCTTGAGGAATAAATGGGCAGAAGCACCCAGGCTGTTCTTCACTATATGAAAAAATATAAAGAGCATGGCACTTACGGGTTTATCTAAGAAATTGTTTCTTGTAGACTATAAAAAGCAGGAACATGTAATCATGTGCTGGGCAGTCCTTCAATAGAATGATCTGAATTTCCACAGAATGGAACCATCACTAGGAGTCAACCTAAACAGAAGCATTTGGAAATTATAGGGAATGGAACAGGTTATAATCTGTTAAAGAGATTAACATGGATTAGGCACAGAGTTTAGACAATTCAGTGAAAATTGCTGTGGTATGGCATCTTTGTGCCTGTGATGTGAATAAAATGAGAAAAAAAGAGCCATTGGAGATACCCGGTATCATCACACAGATTGAAAGTCACTGCAAACTTAAAACGTGAAGAGAACACGTTAAGTCATTCTCTGGGTAGCAAGTATAAATCAAATTGGATGAATTGGAGGATTGGTATAAATCACTAAGAAGAGACAGAGTATACTTCTCATGTTTGTGTGTTCTATGCTCTTAAAATTACTGATTAATGAAGAACTGCTCCTCTTCTGTACCAGGTCTCACCAGTAAATATCATAGGATTAATGTGCACATCTAATGGACACTATCACCAACACCACTGACTTGTTATGGCTAATAATATCTGTATTAAATATTCATATTACTTTTATTAACTGCATTTACTGAATGATATTGAACCCCCGCAAAAATGAGTCTTGAGAGAGCTTTTCTAAAACAAACAAACAAAAAACACCAGAAGTAAATGGTGTGTTGGCCATTCTGGCAGGGCATTTTATAAGTATAAAGTAGGAAATTTTTGCAGTTTTCTGTATATTCTTTCTAGTGAAGTGACATATGCAAAATATAAAAAAATTTAAAATGTAGCTTATAATGAGTTTATTGTTTTTCTGCCAATGACTAGGCCTAACAGGAATGTACAACCAGTAGAAAGACAAACCAATAAGGGGAATGTATTGAGTACAAAAACATCATGCCATGAAGGATCACTGGGGGTATAAACCAGTCAATTAGTTCACATACAATCGGCATTACCCCCAATGACCCCAGAGAAGACATAATCCCACTGACAATAGGTGGTACAAACAGAGAGCCAAGGTTTCCCATGATTGGTAAGGGAAACAGCCAGATCAGAAGGTTGAACAGATAAGATAAAGGTGCTCACATGGCGACTCCCATCCGTTTAGCCCGTGTTCGCAAAGGTCTGAACTGACCGGGGCCCAGCTCCAGGAGAGTCAGGAGGACTCTCCTAAAGCGGGAAGCTCTGTGGAGTGCACTCCACAGACAGACACTCCTGACTCCCTGCAAGTGGTCCCAGCTTTTATCCCCAAGCAGACACCTGACCTTTGTCAACTCAATGCGGGACCCCTGGGGCTCATTTCTCTTCTGGCTCTCCCTGCAGGGCCGGCCGCACCCTGGGGGGAAGCTATAAGGCAAATTCACCACCTCTTGATGAAGGGCTGTGGGAATCACCCATATGTCAACCTTAATTTGGGGCTTGGGGTTCAAACCCCAGCTTTTCAATTTTATAGGCAAAATTTAAGAGTAACAGATAATGTGCTTACGGTACAAAACTGAGGAGTTTGGAAAAATTATAAAAATTATAAACTCTGTAAAATTTTTACATAATTTATACTGTGCCTCTTGGAGCATCTACAATCCAACCAGATGTCTTGAATTAATTTGAGTAGACAAGAGTAATAAACATTCAAAGCTCTGCTGACTTTGTAGTAGCTATCACAAACTGCTGTACGTGAAGATCTTATCCCTTTGCCTTTATGGATAATTTTATCTTTCTCTCAATGTCAAAATTAGTCCATTCAATAAGCAATTTAAAATTAAAAGCAGTAGTAATGGTTCAGTAAAGTCCTGTCATTCTGGTGCATAAAATGATTTTAAAATTTTCCACTTTTTCATGCATAAAGGAGTCTGAAAATGCCCCATGCCATTGCCAATAATGTATATGTGCATTTTTTAACATATTTTTACTGATGCTTGAAAGTTTTGGGATGTGTTTATTTTTAAGCAAGTTATTTTTCATGGGACTTGCCTCAGAAGTCTTAACTGTGATTTAATGCAATATGTATTCCAAAGCAATAAGATCATTTTTAAAAATACAGGTGTTCATCTTTTAACACATGTTGAACTCAGGTTTCTGAGTGCTTCCAGTAGTGTAATCTACCCTGCAGAGTTTCCTTATGTTATACTGGTTTATATAATATAATTTCTAAATGCCACCATTAAAGGGTATGGATGCAACAGTATCAGCTCAAATTATACATTTAATGATAAATTTACTCATAATATACTAGGAAACCTAAAATAAAATTTTATAAAAGCAAATTTTCTGTAGTAAGGAGAATTTTTCATTATAAACAAGGAACTGTATTGTTGCTGGTAATGCTTAGTGTATAAATTTTGAAAGTAAAACCTGATTTCTGAATGGATAGAACTGAAAAAATCTGCCAGTTTTGTTTATTTATACCTCTTCACAAGGGAAAAAGTCAGGAATGGAAATCAGAAATTACAGTTAAAAATTAATAAAATTTGATCTAAATCTATCCAGATTTGTTAGAGGGTTGTGTAAAGATTTTACTTGAGTTTGAACTCACATTTAGTTAATGGTCAAATACATATAGGTTTTATATTAGCTCAAGTTTTCCAGCAAAAGCTTAGTCCTTACTGTGAGGGCCTGTGTGCAGGCAACGACCCATGTGTTGAGAATCAAACACTACAACTCGGTTGCGAAGTACAACTTTACCTGGAGAGGTAAGAGCACAAAGTCTTCTTAAGCTTAGCTGCACTTTTACGTGTTCTGCCTTGTGGAGATTATTGAGTGAACTGAGTTTGTTCCATATTCAATATAGAATGTGATTTCCTGTGAAAGTCAAACTAGAAGACAAAACTCCATGAACCTGGACAATGTAAAATATTTATATAAAGATTATATTACTGAAAGCAAAGGTGAACTAAAAAAACAATTCCATGGGCAGGGGATTAGGGGAGAGAGGAAAGGTGAATTGAGCTATTTTATTAAAAAATAGTGATCAAGGATCACAAATAATCATTAATGTTTTAAAAGGTCAGCTAAACAGTTTCTGAAAGACGGAGATTTAGACATAGCGAATGCCTTTGTAGATCCTTTATTATCAAAACTGCTTAAAAAAAATTAATACTTGCAAGAAAAAAAAAGTTTCCGTTTGTATGCTGCATTTTGTGAAAAGTTATTTTCAAACCTTTCACCCAAGAAAAGGAATTACAAGTCCTGTACACATAAAATTGCTTCAAGCCTAAAGTGCTTGAATCTCCTCCTTTTCTCTTTGGAATCCATTTAACCAATTGCTCAGATGCAGTATACACTAGTGCATGCTAGTACAAGTTTGTAGGTATAATATCAGCTTCAGTACAAGTTGTCAAGGTACCAGTGGTTCAGCCTCAAAAGAAGTCTGAGTTCCAGCTTGCTGTGCCTTTTCACTTGGCCGAAGTCCCCTGATCTGTTCTTAACTGGGATGCTCCAGGGAAGCACAACAGTGTACTTACTAGGAGGGCTGAGGACACTGCATTTGAGGTGTCTGCAGCCTTGACTTGAGGAAGAAAATTTGCTGTTCCTTATAATAGGATGGAACAGGAACAACAGGGACAGCAGTACATAAAAGCAACCTTTGTAACACTGACAATATACACAGTAAAAGCATTCAAAAGCATGATATGTGTTAAAAGAAAGGACTGTATGTAGGAAGCTAGGGCAAAGAAACAAACCTTTCAAGCCTAAACAATGACTCCTGCCAACTGTTTTCTTGCCTTCCTATATTCACTTCTATTCGGGTTTCTTCACTGTGCCCTTTAGTGATGGCTGAGTACTTGGCGTAAGCCCTGCCAGCACATTCAAATCTGTGAGGGTGCATCACTGAGCCTCTCTGTTAGAATCCTGCTTCTTCAGTGCCCTAGGCAAGTCCCATAGCTGCCTAAGCAGCACAGGCACAGATGAACGATTATCTTGTCCGGTTTCTGGTCATTCTCACACAGCCCTGGGCAGCTGCTGGATGCCATCCAGTCAGCATATTTCCAGTGTGGGAAGCTGTGGGTAGCTGTGAAGAAGCACAAATCACAGCTATATGTCCTTGGCTTGTGCAGTAACAGGCCACAGTCAAAAAACCAGTCAAAGATAAAAGAAAACCAGGGAAACCCAGCATTGTCAACAATGCTATTTACACTGATGTCTGACTTCTCTGCTGTTCATAAGGGCACTTGGCTAAACTTGCTGTACATTTTTGGAATCATAGCGTGGTATTCTATTCATATTAATGAGCAAAAATTATACTGTATGCCAAAAAAATTGAACATTGGTGTCTGTTCCTTGATATTATTCCAGCTACTAATTCAGTGACTGTTTCTTTGATATAAGCTGCCCAAATTCCTAACTGATGATGCATAAGAGATCCAGCCCATTTGTTATAACTGATTCCATCAGGGACTTCTTAATGTTCACAAACATCATCTATTAGATTTGAACCTCCTTCCTTCTACTTGCGATTTTGTGGGAGGTTCTTTAAACACAAGGCTTCAGTGGAGAAAGAAGAATCCCTCCCAAACTAATATGAGAATGGATGCAACCTATACAGTTCTGTACACTCTTTTCTTTTAATCTTCTTCATCACTGTACTGTCAGAATACATTTAATGTTATGTAAATTCTGATCTAAAAGAATTAGATTAGTTCCATATCCAGTGAATAAATTCAGTGTTCTGGAATAGTGAAGTCTTTATCTTGTAGAATTAAGTTGCTGGCCCAGCATACCATTAGCTTCAGATTATTAATGCATATTTAAGTACATTAGCACAGTATTTAATATAATGGGGCCTAGCCTCCCTCAGAATTCTTGGGACCTTGATGAAGAAGGCTGTCAAACAAAAAAAAAAGAGCCCATCAGTCACTGGTAATGGCATATATTTAAGTTTATATGCTCCTACACAGTACATCGGTATGTTACTTATCGATGTGCTGGAATGGGCAAAGTTGGCTTCGTAAGGAAGCAAAGTCAAACATCCCAGCAATTCCTGGTGTTCATCAGGATGGTAAACAAGTGCTTTTGTTTACCCAAGCTAATAGGCATGGAGGTATGGTCTGCTATGCCCTCACATAGGCACAGAGAGAGTCCATAGGTGCAAGGATTTTTCTGAGAAGAGGCTTAAGCCATTCTGTTTCCTGCTCCTGCTCCTGCTAAGGGACATCCATGCTCCCACTACAATGCTGCGGCTGATCTGAAGAACTGGGAAGAAGGCAGTGGTGCACAGAGGGTATCAGTAATGTCAGCACCATGACAAAGCAACAGAGAATGAGAATTAAAGGAAGATGGGTAGTTTAAGATTTACAGTCTTTTGTATACATCTCCACCTTAATCCTTACTATTTTCTTGCCCATTTGTTAGGCTAGCTTTAGGAATGGGGAAGAAAACTTCAGAAGTGGCATAAGCTGTAGCTTTGACCTGTGCCAAATACAGCAATATGGCATAACTTTGGCAGAGATGATTTCTAAATCTGAAAATTACTAGACAACCAGGAAATTACTAAAACAACAAAATAAAAGATGAAAAAGTTTACAGCTGCTGTATATCAAAGTATTTGACACATGCCAGTAACAAATATGAAAACATCAGTTGCACAAAACTCCATTATCAGTTCAATGCAGCTTGAAACAGTATCAAACATGACAGATCTACATTGTATGGATCTACATTTTTTTTTTTTGTGGCCAAAAGAATAACTTCTAGGATAGATAAGTAGAATATAAAATAGTCATATTTTATAGCATATTTTTGCTATATGCCTGTTTATCTGAGGTGCTAGTTGAGAGTAAAATCAGAGGCTATCATGATTGATTGGCTAGAATCAGAACAAGGTTTAGCAGTTAAAAATGTCAGAAATACAAGAGCTGGGATATTTGTAGATATGCATTTTTTTTTGACATCCAGGGCATATCTGATACCAGTCCAAATAAGCTCCAAGATCATGCATCAGTCTGAAGATAGTGATGTTAGTGGCATTCATGAATACAATGTTGTGGTATTTTGAGCAAATTGTCTACCTCCAAACATAGTTTTACAGAACGCAGGAACATGTAACCCAGAACTCCACTGAATGCTTGTTTAATCTTGCTGACAATTGAAACTTACTCAATCATACTACTATTTATAAAAAGGCCTGCACTAACAGAAGTGAAAAATAATAAAGCAGTTAGTTTGCTCTGACTGCTGCAGGTAATCTGCTGAGCAGTTTAGGTTTTATCCATGCCTGTCTCGTAAACATTTATTTTTGTTAATTATTCAGATTGGGGAACAGACTGATTTCATATAGATGCTCAGTTTGCTGTTATTTTTTTCTCAATCCTATGTCCAGAGATAGTTGTCTCAAATTATGGTGTCATTGCTCTGTGTGATAACATTTGAACAAAGTTTTCTTTTTTTTTGATTTTTAATTTTTATTTGTTTTATGATAGTAGGTTTTTTTGAAAGTTTAGGTATAGTCGTTAGTTGTTTAATGTTTTTAGTTTTTATAGTTGTTATGTTAAAGATTTATTGATATTTTTGGGGGGTTTTGTAATTTTTTTTTTCTGAGGAAGTTTATGTTAAGGAAGTATGGGGTATTTGGATTAGTTATTATAGGGTTTTTTTTCATATATTTTTGGTTAGGTTTATTTTTGGTTTTATTCCAGTTAGTTTTTGAGATTCTCCTGTCACTTTAGTGATGGTGATGGATTTTGTTTTTTTATGATTCGATGGTAATAGGGTGTATTGTGTATTAGTGTATATTAGGGTTTTGTATTTCTGTGGTTCAGATGTGTTAGGTCATCGAATCCATATAGTTCAATAAATTCTGTTGTCCCTCTCCTCCACCCCTTTGGAGGCAGGGTCCTTTTAATTTTTAGGGTAGTATTTATTATTTATAAATGGGTTTGTGTTGTTTATTGGGTTTATATAGCTTTCAGAGTTTGTGTAGATGTTATGTATGGTATTGTTATTTGGTTTATTTCTGTTGAAATTTGAGGTATATGTGTTTGGATTGGAGAATTGTCCATAGTGTGTTGGAGCAGTCTCCCTTTTGGGGATATTTTTTCACCTGTTCGGTCTATCTTGTAAGTAGAGCACTCATGATTGCAGGGCAGCGGTAGGTTTTTCATCTTATTTGTTTATGTGTTCTCTAAATTTACATAGGAGGGATTATAGGGTACGTTGTGATATGTCTTGTTCCTGTCTAGTCAGTCTTATAGGACTTTGTCTCTTCCTAATGGCTTTAATACGAGTTTATTTAGGAGAAGAGTTGTATTTGTTTTCCCTTATGTTTAGTTTTTTATACAGTTTTTCAAATGATTTCTTGAGTGATTTCTTCAGGGTTGATACACAGCTCCATATGGGACCAGAGATATTGCTCTCATACTGTCGTATCCTGGTAGTCATTTCGGTCACTGTTGGTTCATCATTTTGTCCTCATATCATTGTTGATAGTGTGTGGGCATATATTGATGGTGTATTTTGCACAAACTTCCGCAGTATGGGTTGCTGGCATGGCACTTGATCAGGGTCTACAACCTGTTTGTTACCATAAATGACCTGCCGCACAGTTAACTTCCTCAGGTAGTTAATTCCTCTTTTCATAGAGGTCTATTTGGGTTGGCGGCATTCGATATTATTCCTGAAGGGATGCTTGATCTTTATGGTTGACAGGAGTCATCTCCAGAGGTTGATGGTGTGAGGTTTTCTCACAAATGTCTGGTTAATGCCCCCATCTCTGGACAGGTATTCTAGTTGCCTGGTTTCCTTATCATTTAGGTAGATGTCATTGGTCTTATTATCTCAGTATTGGAGTAGCCAGGTGGTAAGTGGCTCTCCTTCGTGACGGCTAAAGTCCTTTCTTGTATTTCTTAGTTACTTTTTAGTCAAAGGCTTAGTGGTGACATCGGTATCTGATGCCTCCCCATTAGAGAGGTATGGTCCTTGGAAAATTGTGGAAGGACCTGTTTTGTCATTATTTGTCTATGCTGGGCGATCTCTTTTTGTTAGGTGTTTTGTTTCTATAGGAGAGGAGTCAGGCTTGGTATCTGACTCTGATTCTGTCCCTGATTTTATTGGAGAGTCATTTTTGGTTTGTTTGGGTTTTTTTTCTGTTCACAGGAGTAGTCTTCATTGATGTGGATTGAGGGTGAGTGTCTGTAGCAACTGTCGGTGTAGTTATAGTGCTCGGTGTTGGAATTGGGGTAGTAGTAGGGTTTGTGGGGAGGGCTGCAGCAGTAGCAGTGTTGATTGTGAGAGTTGGGCCAGCAGCAGAGGTTAGTGTGAGAGTTGGAGCAGCAGCAGTGCGAGTTGTTGGATGTTTGGTAGTAGCAGAGGTTGTTTGTGTGGCTGCAGTACGGGTTGTGGTGGTTATCCAAAGTATACTCCCACATTGACACTCCATCTGACACCATTTCACAATATTCCTTTGGACAACAAGCAGAAACAATAGAAACGACAGAACCAATAATAGATTCATCACCAATGACATAAATAACATATTTCTGTAATAATTAGGATAATGACCGTTATAATCATATTGAATATTCTTAAAATGGAATGGAGTCGCAGACTCTGATCAGAGTATTGTGGGGAGTAGCATAATTTTCTCACATAAAATCGAAAGTGATATTTTTAAAAACATTCTGGTAGTATTAGGACTACTTTGTTAGTCAGTTTAGTAAGACATAAATCAGTGAGAAATCCCACAGAAAGACAGTGGCCTTCACCAGGTGGTGAAAGTTGATAATTTTGAGATAGAGAGTGAGAAGTAGTAAATTATAACATACTGCGTATGGTACGTGAGTGTGTAGTGTGGTATTCATCTTCAAGATAACTTCTGATAAGACACATGCCAGTACTGGTTTCATAAATTCCATGATGAAAATGCTTTGTTTAAGTTTTAAGTCTTCAAGTAGTCAGAAAAGAAAAGGGTGATATTTCTTTAACAGAGAGTTAAGTAATTAATCAAAGTTCTGCTTGGGCCCCACATTGGGCGCCAATAAATTTGTTGTGGTTTGGGGTCAGGGCAGTCCCCAAAATCGTAACAGATGCTCTCTCCCCTCCCCCCATCCCTGAAAGGGAAAGGGAATAAGAGAGAGATTTGTTGATTAGAAAAGAACAGAAAACAGTTTTAATATTATCATTAAGAACCCAGCTCCCCCCAATGGCAACACGTCACCGTCACCCCCGGCTGGGGAGCAGCCCCCAGGGAGAGGATCCCAGGCTGGACTTGGCCACAGACAGCGACTGGGCACAGGAGCTGGATTCTGGAATTCAGTTCAGGAATACAGGAGTTGGGATCAAAGGCAGGATGGATGAACGCTTCTTCAGGGCCCGCCCACTGCAGCAGAAGCAGTCAGCAGCCCAGCAGCAGCAGACAGAAAAAAAAAAAAAAAGAGTGAAAGGTGTGACGGAAGGGCAGTCCCTCCTGATTCTTCAGTTTCTACTGGATATGATGGATATGTGGTGAATCTTTGGGTCAGTTATTCTGTCTGCTCCTCCCCACAGGTGCAGTGTAGTCTCTGTTCCCCTCTGTGTGGGATCCAAGCTCAGCAGTGGCCTTGGTCTGCACACCAATCCCTGGCAGTAACTCTAAACATGAAGTCTTATCACTGCTACAGCCAGATAGTTTATGAAAATGCTGTTAACTCAAATAGAGCAGTTAATTAGAGGAACTTTAGCTAGAAAGTAAAATCACAGAGTAGAACCAGCTCTATTTACCCCAAACCAGGACACTTGGGCAAACATACACAGCAAGGTCCCAAAACTGAAAAGTTCATGGAAAAAGGCAGCAACAGCTTCACACCAACCACAGCCTGACAAGTTTGACCCTGAAGATCAATTCCAAGAAAAAGAACTACACAGAATATAGACACATACGTCATTCTAGATAATGAAAGGAAGGACCCCACAGCAAGTCTCCAGAGAAAAAAACATTTGGGTCCCGCCTTGTTTCAGGAAGCAGGACACACAGCAGAACCTCTGAAAGAAGGATCAGCTTGATAACACCAGGGGCCTGCTGTGTCACTTTGAGCACCTGACGTTCTAAATGAAGTAAAAAATACTATGAATATTGAATTATTAGCAACGGAAAAGAAGACATTAGCTCACCTAAAACTGCAATCATTTAAATATCAGCTGTCTTGCAGATGTGAGACCTGGAGTATGCTCTGTTAGAAAAGACCTTGTAAGCTTTAGGGTAACTTTGTGTACTCTTTTCTCTTGCATGGTACTGCAAAACCCAGCAAAAGCAGATTTGATCAAAAGCAGATTTGATCAGAATATGTGAGGAATCCAGGAGAACAGGTTTTGTATAGAAAGATGCCTTGGACTCCAAAGTCAGTTTTGATGACAGATTTTGGTGAGCAGTCCTATAATCACAATTTGACAGTTAGAGACAGAATGTATATTATGAAGAGGACATAAGCTCTCTGTTAGTCAGTTACTTGCAGGAGGATTCAGTAGCACATGGGAAAGGAGAAGTCAAAAATACATACTCCGAGGTAATTGTTCTTTGAGCTGTTATGGATTTCAGAACCTGCTCCGCACTTCATTAGGATCTAAATAGTAAGGGATACCCAGCAAATTTTGACTTTCCAGACTTTTATGTCTTTACACAGAAGGAGAAACTGGCGCAGGATACTTTTGTGTGCCTGAGTTGCTCTTCCAGGGTCTCCAAGCTTGGTCAAATGAAGGAGAGAGATCCTGTATAAATAGGCAGCAAGACCTTCAACCAGTAGCTTTTCTAATGTAAGTGATGAAAAAATATAAATAATGTGGAGCATGAGACAATATATTTTCAAGAGGAAAACGGGATACTAGAAGTCATCTGCAATAGCTAAGGCAACTCATCATCTGTTCATTTGCTGTTAGGAGAAGGCAATGATGCCCCTGCAAACTTCATTCTGTATGTGACCAGTTATTACTGAAGAAACCCAAGTACAGAGAAAAACTGTGAAAGGGTTTTAAATTTTATTTTCTTTGCCAGAGACATCCTGAATAGCAAAGACCTGATGCGGCAAATATTCTCTGAAGGGTGGTGCAAGGATAGATTTAATGATGTTTGCATGATAGTTTGATATTAAAATAAGGATAAAGATAGAGAAGAATAATAGCTGCACATTGAAAAAAAAACTTCATATGCCAAGTGTGTCTAAGCCATATTTAATTCTAAAACATCTGTTCTCTTAAAGGTGTGTATGAATTAATGAGATACAACTTTCAGAAAACAATGACAATGTTAAGCTCCACCATGGAAATTACTAACTCCATTGTACATCAAACTATTTATGTTTTCTTTTTTAAAATTAACTTCAAAGGGAAGAAGCTTAAAACTACAGTTGCAATATATCTGTAATAATAAAGACAGTGTGCTAGCATGAAGCAATTCATACGTTAAGTCTGATCAAATCTGTGGCCAAGGCCACTCCAGGCAGAGCTAAAATGGAAAGACACAAGGCTGTTTTGTGAACAACAGTAATCCCAGATTATGCCTGTCTGTTCAAAGTAATACAGGAAAGATTACAGATATGAATTCTCTGGAAAAAATATCTTTTTGAAAACTCATTCATGCCTCTGATCTTTCAAGATGATAAATGGGCTGCTTGCACTTTCAATAAGGAGATTTTAGAGAAAAGAAGAAAAAAGGAAAGAAGGATGATAAACTGACAGGGGAATATTTTAAGTCAACAGACATTCCAATATGTTTTTTTAAGACAAATGTTAATTTTTCATTTTATTACTAGTTTCTTTCTGGAAAAGTTTATGCCAATTTCATACATACAGTCTGGGAAGGATAGTACTACTTTGGAAACATTTATAGATGTATCTTTTTTTGATAGGCAGCAAATGATTGCAGTATTTTCATACAAAGGTTCTCAAATTTAAATGCAAACACACAGAGAACACAGGAGGATTTACAGAAACAAATTAAGGTACTGCAACAATTTAACTTTTCTAGGTAGGCTGGATGTGTAAGCCCTCATATATAGGGTCAGAGTAATAGATTTATTGAGGCTTGGTTCTGGATTCTCAGTCTTTCAAAGTTTTCTCTTTTTGCTCTTGCTAGACATCTCAGAACATTAGCATTAGCAGCAGAAACTGGATCAGTAAATCACCTTTACAAAAACAGAAACAGCAGAGGAAATAGACTTAGGGATAGACTCAATTACTTCTCCATTTTTCCAGACATTACAGAAAAGTGCCATTTATAGACAATTTGTTACTATGCAAGCTACTGAAAATTATTCTGATCATTGTGCCATCGTATAAAGGTAGGGAATATTTTTTCTTTTATAAATGGAAAGCAACAGTTAGAGCAGAATTCTTTTTTTTTAGCATGGTATTATTGACAAAGCTGAGGAAACAACGTATCTTAGCCCTTGAAAACTATTATTTTCATTTTGGAATATGAATGGTAAGACAAGGAATCCCGGGGTGCTTCACACAGGAAGAAAGAATATTGCCGACTCTCAAAACATTCTTACTCCATGGATTTCACTGAAAGCTCCTCTTAAGTAAGTATTAAAATGACCAGAATGCAGTACTTATAGGAAAACAGTGAGAAAAATCCTAAACATGTTATCAAAATACTGAAAAAAGACAAAGATAAAAAAAAATAGTTGGATGCACTGTCAAAATGAAATACAATAATAGTTAAAAATATAAGTATATGCATAAATGGGTGATCTTATAAACATTAACTGAAGAATTGTACCCATTTTCTGTCACACTGGAAAGAGTTCTCTACATTTCTATAAACTTCCATTCAGATTGTTAATATATAATGCTACATGCTGGTAGTGTAACTACGTGCTGCTGTTGGTAACTGTACTTGCATCAAAACCAAAGGTACTGTCCTAGGGACGTGTTAGCTTTGCTTACTTATGTCCCCATTCTTCTAAGTGAATTACACCAAGAACAGACTTTTTTCAAATGCCTTTATCTTGCACAAATCCTTCAGTGTATTTAAATGTTACTACATGCTGTAGTAGCGTCTTTTTTTTCCAGATTGTTTCATTCCATTTCTCTTGCAAGAAGAAATATTCAAGTCTGTGTGAATAAACATAGGTCTAAGTCTCGAATGATGTCATACATTCTTCTGGCAGCTGCAGCTGAGCACATTTCGTAACCTGGTTATAGGTTTGAGTATGAAAAATCATAAACAGTCTTAAGACTACAAAATTTGCCTAAGCCCTGGACAACTGTGTTAACTAAGATGTGAATTTTTGTTTTCTTTTGAACCTATTCTTCTCACTGTCCTGACCTCTGGCTTGTTAAGGTTGAGCTTTAGCCTATCTTCCTTCCTCCATATATATATATTGTTTAGTTAGATACTATGCAAAATAAGGGATAACCTACCATCCGTGTCTAGCTGGCAAGTCTACATTTCCTTGTATAAAGAGCTTGTTGGTCTATAGCAACTTAGAACATCAGTGTGGGTTTCCACTGACTGTCACTGTCTGCATTTCTCGCTTCCTATTTTCAATGTGCAAAGTGACAAGGTCTTTAATTTTCTACTGTAAATCTTCCTACAATTTCCATGCTATCAAGGGCTGTTCCC
>NW_008596724.1:0-61470 GCF_000691845.1 Merops nubicus | reverse complement strand
TTTCTTTCACTAAGTTTTATTGCAGTATGTTTATTCTTTATTTCTCCTTTGGTCTTCGAGTGCCAGTAATTTTGTATGAAACAAAAATAAACTAATCGTTCTTGTTTGGTTTTCTTTCAGTAATTGGGCATTTTATTTTAGACACATCTGCTAACCCTCAATATTATTTTGCACAGAGTCCTGTAGTGTTAGTACTGATTTTTTTTTCTAAATCCTGCACCTAAACCTTCACATCCTATTTTTTAAATTTCTCCATTACATTTCTGTTGAAAACTGTCTTGTGTGTCTTGAGCGTCACTTATCGTAGCAGAATGTGTATCTGCCTGTTTGCTGTCCCTACCCTTTGTACAGCTTTTTCTGGTGTGAATGCTTGGCTCAAGGGAATCACTAACAGTTTTATCCTTCATGTTGATGGGCTCAAAACTTAGCTCTCCATTTTGTTTCTTTTTGAATTTTTTTTCTGAGTGATTCTACCCATATCCAGAATAACCTGGAATAACAGTGGTCTACATGTTTGTTATGTTTGATGGAGAGAATGACGTGGTTCTGAGGAAAAAAATTCAGTGAACTTATTTTAAAATTCTAATGTGTCTTTTAAATTTCTTTTTCTTTAGCTTTTCTTTTTCTTCTGTGCACTCTGCCATGCTAAACCCAGCTGGAGAAGTAGAGTCATCATTCCTACTACCTGTTATTTGCATTAATTTTCATTATGGACTGTAATTTATTAATAATGGATGTGTGTTGGGTTTATAACAAATAATTAATATCATCAGAATTTTTATATAAACTGTTCATATACGCAGTGAAAACCCAGCACAAGCAGACCAAAAACAAGCTGTCAGAAATTACCCATAAAGATTTTGTTCCTTAGATTTTTGAACTGGAACTGGTGATGGCTGCAAATCCAAACCAACTTTGATTTCCATGTGGATGTTCTTCTAAACAGTCTTCTGAAAAGGATGTGACGAAAAGTTAATGTGATCCATATCAGGCGCCCTGATACTTTCAATTGAAGTAGCAGAAAACTCTCAAAAACTAATATAATGTTCAGCATTATTTTTTTTTCCTCGTACATTAAAATCTTAGGGGTACAATAATGACAGGAAAACTAGAAGCTCGCTGAATATTACAAATCTTATAAAATATTTGGCTAAAAAAATTCTCCAGATTTCTGAGGACAGTTTGTTTATTTATTTTTATATTTCTCCTTCAATTGGTTTATTATTCCTCAGGTGGCACCCCGGAATGCTGTTCATAAAGCCACCAGCAGAGCTTTTTTGATCCAAGTGCTGGCAGCATAAAAATAAGCTTTCTGCTTTCTCTGCTGGGTTTCTCAGGAAGAATTGCACTAGTGACACAAGTATGGTTTACATGTGAATATATTCAATTTTACATTTAGACTGCATGTAGACACTAGAGTTAGAAAGGATGAAAAGGAAGATATTCAGGATGAAGACAGGTGAAATATTTCCGTGATGGTGATAATGAATATCTTAGCTGAACCAAAAACACCTGCAGATAAAAAAAACCCACAGTGTTGGAGGAAATACTGCTCAGGAGTCATTCATCCTTACAAAAATTATACTGGTCACTAAATTATTAAAATATTGATAAAATATGAGCAATAGATGTGAGACTTTTAAAATAAGTCTATAAAACTTTGTGTTTTAAAAGATTCAGACTGGCCTTCACACAATAAGAGAGTCAGTACTATGTTAAGCTGTGCCAGTCTCTTCTTGGGATACTCTTCAGAGATCCCAGGTAACTCCTCCTCTCTTGTACAGGGGTGTGAATTTGCAGGAACTCCAGTGAATATATGGAGCTTGGGGCAGCGTATAATGGATACAAGTGGAACAAGAACATTCCCAAATAAACAAGACTTTTTCAAAGAAATGATCAGGTTGGAGTCCAAAGCACAGTCCGAAGTGCTCTAGAGAAGTTGGTTCTAACACTGGAAATCACAGATATAAGTCACCTGCTTTTATGTTGACTAACTTGCTTTCAAGAGATTTATTGGTGATGCGCTGCTTATATCAAAGGTGTTAGACTGGTTTCCTAGTTACCAGTCTCTAAAAGTTATTGATGTGACGAATTCTAAATACTTTTTGTTGTTGTTTCTAGCAAAGTAAACTTTCATCCATCCTCCAAACTATAATTAAAATTCCATTCTAATGAGAGATCTTCAGACATTCAGGAATATTTGCTATGCCTATATTTTGTCATGGACCAGAAAGAAATGCCATGTAATAAATGAATATTCAGTTTCTGAAAGAGAAGAGAAATAGCTGCCATGTATTCTGAAAGATCCAAAGTTCAGACAGGACGAAGAATGAAGCTACTCTCCAGAAGTACCCACCATTTATTTAGCCTGAGGTTTAAGTGTATTTCAAAGATACTGTCAAGATTTCCAGTGCGAGCTACTTCACAGTGTGAGCAGAGAAACTGTGAATAAATAATGGAAGAAAGAATTTCAGAAATACAAAGAAAATAAGAAACTTTTCTATGAAATTACTCTTTTCTTTGCAGTGGACCAGAGTATCAGATGTTTTTAGAAACAAAGAACAGGTTGCTGCCCATAGGAACATATGGTTTAAGAAATTTCCTGATGTTAATTTCTGGTCCGACTTGCACAATAATTACTTTGAGATGAGCAGAGTAGTAAGAATAAAAGAACTGGGTGACCAGCAGACCCTTAGGGGTTCTCTGCCCTGTTCAGTTTCTACTCCTGAGATAGGTGCCACACTCTGGTAAAGGGCATCCTTAACAAAATCTTCCCCTGCCAAGATTCTCAGCGTGTACTGTCCTGCAAGGTAAAACATGCTTGGCTCAGAGCAAGGTGGGAAACTCTTGCTACTAGTAGGCTTTAAAGCCTTTCCAGGCTTCGTATTTTTAGGATATTTCAAATTCAACATAGCGTGAGGTAGCAATGTACTACAATAGCTGGTTTTGAATTAATTTAATTCTATGCCTAGGAAAGTTTTCCACCATTTTCAACAGCTTCTCACAAGCACTGACTAATTACAGCTTTCATGTGCACTGGCCTAGCTCCAAATAACTGAAATCCCACAGGATGCATAGGATGTCATTTTTCAGAAGCTTGAGAAGAAAAAATGTCTGTATCTTCTTCAAACGGTCTTCGAAGTCTAAAGCCCAAGGGAAAACCACACAATTATACTCTCTTTCAGTGTCCAGTGGTCTAGCACCCTCATAAGACCTTGTTTAGAAAACACTTAATATATGTGATAACTGTGATTAAGACTAGAATTTTAGTAAAGTACTTTCAAGACCTTGTTATCTTCATTTATTTTATATAAACATGGAAAGGAGAAGTTTATATTATCATAAAAATTTTTCCTTCTTGACAAAGAAGTAGTCTTACCTAACATTTTTCACTGTAATGTCCCTAAAAATTATGAAAAGGAGCGTGCTTTATTCAGCTAAGCTATCTTGTTCTAAAAAACCTTCAGGTGTCTAGAAGAGGCATTTTGTATAAATTTGTTAAGAGACTAATTGTCTGATATTCAAAATAAATCAACTTCTGGGGATTTAACCATGACAACACAAGGTATATGTATGTCAGATAGATTTCAAACGTGCATGCCTGGTTTGTTCTGTGTGTTTAGTTTAATACTAGTGGTTTGGAGACTCAGCACAGTAGCTTTTACTTGGCACTGGCATATATTCCATTGCTATTTTTTCCTACTACAGTTGATCCTGTCTGTTCCTTTTCAGTCCAATTTATGTTCCTGATTCATGCTTTTTACCCTGCTCAAGTGTTATATTGCAACAGTCAAGGGTTAAGTGAGTTTCCATTTCCTAATGTCCTTGGGGACCAGGATGCCCTCCTTGGGCTCACCATGGGTGAATGCAAGGTACCAGGCACAGCGTGGAAGCAGCTGAGAGAAAGAAGCAATCTGTGGTATGCCAGTCGTGTTGGGTGAGGTACAAAGGCTGTCCTATTGCAAACTTTAAGCCATTATGTTCCCATGGTAAAACTACTCAGCGCTTAAGCCTTTGACAAACCTACTTCCACATACCAGCAAGGAGTAGCCAGAGGTTAGGAGATATACATGACAAGGATCTGCTTTGGATTCAGTTTGTTCCATCCTCATTACAGTGCCTGGGGGGAGACTTTGACCATGGGTTTCATTTTCTGTGACAGAAAATGAGAGTTGAGGACTGTTTTATCTGTTCTCTCCCAGCTGGAGAGGCACCCAACTGAAAACAAGTCAGGAGAGGAGATCAGGCACCATAGGGAGAGAAGGATTTTTTTGGAGTTGAGAAGAATGTTAGGGGAAGAGACCCAGCCATGGGGAGTGATGGAAAATGGGAGCCCAAAAAAGAATAGCTGTGTAGAAGGAAAGGAAAGGGAGGAGAAGGGAAAATGCCATAAGTGTGAAGGCAGGATAGAGCCAGAGTAGGGTCTAGGGAGGTAGAAGAGCAGCAGTCATCAAGGTTAGTGAGGTCTAGGGAATAAGAGCCCTTGGAATGGAATCGGATCCCTTGGAGTCACACCCAAGAAATGATGCCAAGACGTCTGCATTTTGGTGCTCAGTTCCTGCTGGCGAATGAAAGCTGTTGTCCAAACATCTCATTTTGCCCCACTTTGAAATGGTTTCACTTGCTACAAGAACTCAGAAAGAGAAGGAGGGAGTGCAGGCATGAGAAGTGTGGTCCCATGTTGAAATGTTTTAACCCCCAAGCGAACTAAAATCTCTGCCCCAGTGGTCATTCCTCTACCTGGGAATTCAGACTCTGCCAATGAGCTTTGGAAACCAGAGTGATCCAAGAGACTGTAATATTTTTAGGGCAGTTTTTATCTTAAATTTGTCCCAGTACCCACTACAATAGCAACCACAATAATCATGACAGTAAATAACATTCAGAGTATTGTCATGAGGGCAAAGGTCCAAATAAATAAAAATGTACCTCTTTTTGCAGAATGAACAATTTAAGGTTTGGTGTAGGAAGAATATTTGACGCCTGTGAACTCTAATGACATTTTTTAACTTATTTCAGGGATATTTTGTGCCAAATGTTGACTACAAGAAAAAAAAAAGCTCATACTATCGGTATCTGTTGCTAGAATTGTGCAGGAAAAGGGAACAACCAAAAAAAATAATCGAAACAAAAATCTTTACTGTTCTCCAAGATAGGAAGGTAGAGGCAGATATTTAGTTACTTCAGACATATTAAAGCTGAAATACATCTTTTAAATATCATCTCCACAGGAAAAGAGACAAAATAATGATAGGAAAATAACCAAAAAAGTGGATAAACAATAAGTTAAGAAGAATATATAAAGCAAATATGAGATGTTAGGTATCATGGATAATGGAGTACACCACCAAAAAACACCTTGAATCTAACATTTTTCAGATTTTATATCATATCACAAAATGGTATTTTTAGGTCAGCCAGTGGAGCTGGAAGGAAGTATATGAGTAAACAGTTCAAGAAAATTCAAAGACTATATTGAAAGGCAAATCCTTCCAAGAATATTCAGTAGTAATATTTCTTATTGCTCTGAGATAAATCTAAATGTAGCTACTCAGCTATCCTCCTCAGCATACCACTGTACCAAAGTAATTACATCACCAAATGAGCTTTTGAACTAAAAGTGAAAGGTTTACTGAAGACAACAACAAAGAAAGTGTAAACTTCACAGGCGACTTTTGCATCCTGTTCTAACTCATTTGAATCAAATCTTGGCACTTTTTTCTTCTTTTTTTTTCTTTCTGAGAAAGTTTTTGAAAGTAATTAATGTACTATGGCAGTGTTTTGAATAGCCCATCTGGATGGATTTTGTTGTGTGGGTTTTCTCAGAACTATTCATTTAACTCTCTGCCACAGCAGTACTGTGCATATGCCTCGCAGAAAAAAAAAATCCATTACCATTTTTAGAGAACTGGTGCAAATGACCCCAAGTCTCATTTCTGAGAGTAATAATACTATACAGATTAATAATATCCACAGTAATAATACTGTGTTTGTATGTCTACCATTAAATACAGAGAGCTAGATTAGAGTTTTTGTTTTTCCATGTGGATTAATTTCAATTTATCAGCCTTAAGTATCATCTTTTCTTCATCCAGACATTCAGCACTGTGAATTTCCTGCATTTCTGCATAGCAGTTTTAGACTTAACTATCCTGAATAATTTCATGTCCCTTACAAAATTTTTTCCCCCACTACTTACCTTCTTTCCTTTATCATTTGTGAATATATTGATGACAGGTCCTACTACATATCCTTTGAGAGTCTCAATGTACTGGCAAAATGTTCGTTTACTAGTATATGTGGTTACAATAGGATAGAGACAAAAATTCTTTTGGTCAATAATGTGACTAATTCTTTAGCAGTTTTTGCTGAAAGCCCTTGCCAACCTTTTCTCTTAAGTCCAAGTATACTGGATTGACAGGTTCACCTTACCAGTAAACTGCCATCTTCACAGAGCACTTACAGCTTCACAAGATATTTCTGTGACTCATCCCAAATCTATCATGTCATCCATATTCATTAATTCCATTCTTCATTACAGTTCCTCACCAATCTGGCTGGTGCTGAAATCAAAACTAACTGGTTTGTCTTTCCCAGGAAGGCCCAAGTCACACTTTGAGACACTGTATTATCGTTAACTATATTAACCATTTTTTAATCTCCCCAATTCTGAGGCTAGCTCAAGCAGCAGGTATTTGTTTGATTAGTAGTTTGGCAAATTCACAGATCTGAATTTCTTTTAAAAGATAGCAGCTCTCAGAAGCTTGTGTTCAGTTTATTGATTTCTGAAATGCCTACTCTTGATAATTCTGACTGACACAATTCCCCACCATACTCTTCTCTGCTCTTCTGCATCACTGATAAATCCCCCATCTTCCTTTGCAATAAGTGAGGATCAAAGTTTTTCATCTCCATTGTCTATGCATCCTACTGAGTCTGGCAAGCTCTCTCTTTCTGGTACATTTGAAGAAGTTTTTATTATTGGCACTTATATCTTTTTTTTTTTTTGGCTGCCCTGTTGTTCACTGGTATTTAATTTGTTACAATCCATTATCTTCTTCTCAAGTGGATACCACTTCCACTTTTAAGAGTGTGGGTTTTTTTCACTTCTAACACCCTCCTTTACTTGTCTGTTCAGTTATACTAGCTTTGAGGTCTGGGAAAGGTCCTCCAAGGCCCTAGGTTTCTAGTATAACATGTTTTCATAGCATATTACCTCCTCCTTTTAAATATCTCTTTAACAAGCTTCCTCATTTTAGGGCAGCTTTTCCTTTCTAATGTTTCATTTTACACTAAGGGATATCCTTTGTTTCCCTTCTCTACCCCTGTTAAATCTGTATACCTTATGGCTACTACAATTCAGTGGGTGTTTTTTATGTACATCCTGAGCCTTCAGTTCTGGGACCTGCTCAGAGCTAAAAGTTCCTTGTCCTTTTGTGTGTCTGCTCGATTGTTTGCCCAAAAAAGCATGTATTAAAATGGGGTGATTGCATCTTGAAATTAAATTTGGCCAGGATATATGAGGTATATGATGTCTCCCAATGCTGATCTCTGTTTTCTGCCCTCATTTTCTTCCTTCCAAAAGGATTTTCAGGACAGCTCCCAGACCTCACTCCCACTGACAAGCCCACAGGAAGAATCAAACCGTGCTTAGAAATATTCACCTTGCCGAGTTCTCTACAGATCCTCTCAACAAAGGGGCACAAGCCTGAAAGACTGCAGAGTGGAAGGCAGATGAATAAAGTACCCTTTACCTGTTCCTCGCCTGACAAAAAATACTTCCTCTCTCTGCCCACACTTCCAAGTGTGCATCACTTCTGCTGCACTTACCTGATACTCACGAATAGCCACAAAAACTCTCACAAGGGAGAAGCGACCCCGTTCTCATAGTTTAAACCAATTCAGGACTGAAGAGGTTAACTGGCAATTAGCACGCTATACACTCAGGATGAGTACTTGCTGCTCCCACTAACCCCCTGATCCCCACGCTGGTGAGAAAGTCCACCACAAGGTTGCATATGCAGTAGGTTCAGATCTCTACTTGCCGCACTCTGTACTCCAGTAGCCAGCTGAATGCTACTCACAATGTCTGATGGGGTGGATGCTCCTTCCCACTGAGCAAAGGCTCAGCCTGATGACAGCAGGACAGCTTCTGGTGAGTTTTGATTCCTCCTGTTTACATTCAAATATCTCTGCTTCTATTAAAAATTTCCATGCTGCTTTTATACTTCTTTTCAGTCTTACTCTTTGTTAATTTCTAAAGTTCCTTTGACATGTCCTGGTTACTCTTTGATCTGGCTGATCTTCTTTAACTTGATTGTTTTGGGAGTAAAGCCCCCTGCAAAGTTTTATCTATTTGATACATGCCTATACTGTGCACACCTGTACTCAACTTAAAAGCTGTGGTTATGCAGGGCACTTGCCAGGAGTAAGCCATGCAGGCACCTCCAGAAAAGCAATCATGGATCTTGGGAGTTGGACTAGATGATCCTTCAAGGTCCCTTCCAACTCCTAATGTTCTGTGATCTGTGGCTTTCAGTCCTGCCCTCTGCAAAGAAAACAGACAGTGAGCCATTATTCCACTTATTTTCTGGAGGGAAGATGTGAATCAGTTCAGGTGAACATAGGAAAGGTTCCTGCTTCCATTTACATCTCTCTGGACTATCATGATAGTTGTCTCAAGCAGTAAGGTTTTTCCTTTGATGTCCTAGGGGAACCCAGTGCTCTTGCCTGGCTCCTGAATAAGAACCTCCTGCAGTTAAGTTGTATTTGGTGCATGGACATCTCATCGTTCATTCTTACAGCTAGTTCAACTTTACATACTCTCCAAGTTCTTGTGTGAGAAAAATATTGTGGGTTTCGTTTTGTTATGTATTTTCCATGTGTATTCATAAAAATCTATGAACACACATGGAAAAAAAACATGAAAAGAGGACTTTTTAGACTCTCTTTCACTTATTTGTTCCATAACATAGAAGTTCAAGATGACAAGTGGCTGGAAAAGGAATAAAGATTTTGTGACATGAAAAAAAAATGAGTCTGTTATCATAAACCTTGTGACTGTCCACTGAGGAAAGTAAGGGATTAGTGGAAGAAAATGGTCAGTAGGCTGAAAATGAATTTACAGTACATTAGTTGTTCCACACTAGATCTGGCACAGAGTAGCTTACTCCAAAGCTGTCCCACGTGTATGCACTGAAACAGAGAAAAGCCTCTGAACTTCCTTTTAGGGACTCCTAACTTCTTTAAGAGACCCGGAAAAGAATTTAAAAGATTGAAAAGAATTGGCTGCAGGAGGAGGAGGGCAGAAGCAGTTAACACTGAAAGGAAAACAAAGTTTTAAGCAAAACCAAGACACTCAGGTGTCAGAGCTTGTAAAACTAACTGTGTTAGCAAATAAAGTACATTGTGGAAAGAGGAAATAAACATTTTTTGTAATCAAGTTTTCTTTCCACCATTATAAATAATCAGTCTGATGGACAAGTGGGCAAGTGGGACACTTATCTCTCTTCTTTACAAGTTTTCATGCAAACTCCTCTCGCCAATTAGTACTGATCTTCTTCACTTCATGTTTCCATTCTAATAAGGAAGTAAAAGAATCTGACACAAAATTTGCTGAAATAATCTTTTCATCAGACTACACAAGACATTGTCAGTACCTAAGGATAGTAGGCAGCTCATTGTTTGCAATGATATCTAGCAATGCTGTCACATAGCCATAGCCCTTCATGTAATATCTTTATAAAAATAAGCTACTCTACAAAATAAATATGCTTTAGAGAAGGTTTTGGAGTTCAAGTTGCTAGCAAAGTTAAGTGGCATGTAGCTAGAGGTAAACACTAGATGATAAATTACTTTGATACAACTGTGATATTTGGCCTGGTTTTGAATTGTTGCTTTTTTGAGAAAGAAATGAGATGCATTTGCTTTCAGAGACAAGCTAAGTGACATTTAAAGTCAATTAAAAAGAGTAGGCAAGCTAGCATAAAAACATTTTCTTTCTAACCTGTGCTTCCTCAGAAAATTTTTTACTTTTTGTTGTCTTACAAGGGCTGCAATTATTTATTTATATGAATCATTATTTATATAAAAAAATTATTTCACCAATCCATTGGTTTGATCCTCCAAGCTAAAGATCAGTGCTGGGCCTGTGCACAAACCCAAACACCCTTTCCATTATATAATTTCTTCTCTTCTGTTCTCAGGGATTTCATCTATATCTTGTCCTTCCATGTGTATTTGTCTGCTTGTAATTCTGTCTCTTGTTTTACAGTCAGGTTATAATCTACTTAGGGACAGAAATCATTCTTTGTTCTGAATCTGGGCAGTGTCCTACTCAAAGGTGTTGTGGTCTAGGACTGGAAACATTATCTGCATGGTACAAAGCCACCAGACCTTCAGGTACTCTCATTTTACAGATTTTCTCAGGCACCTCAGATGCAAGGGGAACAAGTTTGGTTGGGATAACTCAGGTAAAATTGTTCCTTCTTTGTTCTGTGTGGAGATACCTACTTCTGAGAAAGACAACAAAGCTTTCATTACAGTCAGTTGCAGATGGTGGATAGTTAGGATCTGATTCAACTGACCAAATGGTGGCATCTGTTTTTTAATTAAATTAATTGCTTCCTGGCTTCTAGTAGAAGCCTTTTTACCCAGATATGCGGTGGCTACAGAAAAAGTCTAAACAGGCTTATTACATGTAGACTTAGAGCTACACAAACACTTATGAGTTTAAGTCCTCAGACTCAGGTGAGTAAATGTCACACTTTATGTCTTTGTTCCCATCTGTCTGCAAATGCAGGCGGTTCACATTCTTTAATTTTGACCCTGCCAGAATAATGAGCTCAGTTATTCTGCTCCAATATCTTGAATTAATGAGGAAAGGCCCAACATAAGAAGGACGTGGATCTCTTGGAGTGAGTCCAGAGGAGGGCCATAAAAATGATCAAAGGGCTGGAGCACCTCTCCTATGAAGAACGGCTGAAAGAGTTTGGGTTGTTCAGCCTGAAGAAGAGAAGGCTCCAGGAAGACCTTACAGCTGCCTTTCAACTCTTATAGAGGGCCTACAGAAAAGATGGAGAGGGATGTTTTACAAGGGCACATAGCGAAAGGACAAGGGGTAATGGATTTAAACTGAAAGAAGGTACATTTAGATTAGATGTAAGGAAGAAATTCTTCACTGTGAGGGCAGTGAAGCACTGGAAAAGGTTGCCCAGAGAAATTGCAGATGCTCCACCCCTGAAAGTATTCAAGGTCAGGCTGGATGGGGCTTTGAGCAACCTAGTCTAGTGGAACATGTCCAAACCATTCTATGGTTCTATGATGACTAAAACCACAGCATGTTTGGTCTGACCTAATACCAGTCGAGTAATGGAAAGAAAGATCAGCTGCATTTTTGACAGAAATATAGTAAAGAAAGTCCTCTGAATACACAAGTGCACATAAATGTACAGCATTTGTGATGAAAATAAATATTTTCTAGAGCTTGACTCAGGGACTTGCTGATCTCAACCAAGAGCCTTTCTACTGACTGCAGTTGGTGGTGGATGAGGACTTGTAACAAGGTGCATCACAAGTTCCCAGTGCTGCAGCTGTTCAAGACAAAGGCAAGACACGAAAAACTGAGCAAATTAAAGGAACTGATGATAGAAATTTACATTATTCATAAATTAAATAATAACAGTAATAGTCCTGCAGTTGCTCCATGGTTTACTTGATAGGAATCTGAAACACACTTGGAGTTATACCACACAAATTTGTGCCCAGAAGGTAGACTTTCATCATCCTGACATGATGCAGAATCTGTGTGGTTTTGTAATGCTAGTTAAAACAATTGCATAGAATAATTTTTTTTAAATAAATCAAAAGTCAAGCGGCCTTGGGCATTAATGCATACAGTTGCAGTTATGAAGTGTGCTGGTCAAAATTTCCCCCAAGTTTCAAAATCAACGTAAAAACAGCCTCAGAAATTACTTTGGCACTGAGACACAACTAGATATCTAAATGTTTCTAAGCAAAATTGAGACATTTATAATCCATATTGAATGTCACAAAATCACAATTACAGAGACATTAATAGTGCCTCACAAAAGCATAAGAAAATTTTAAATCAGAAGACCATTAGGGGAATCTGCTGAATACGAAACATCAGGTGTATATATATATATATAAAAAAAAAAAAAACACATCTAAAAATACAATTCTCCAGGAATTTGTGAAAATTTAGGTTAGTAACACAAACATTATAATTTTCCACTTTATTCTGTATTTTCTTCTCAGTGATGGAAGTCCATCCTCTGCTTCTAACACTGCTCGTGCATTCTTTAAGCTATTTCCATGGTAGATAAGTAGATCTTTTATCTACTATGTATATCTCATATACATAGAAACCCTAATAATTTCTATCCAGAGTTATTTGGTTTCCCTCTGAATTTCATTTGTAATAAAGAAATTAAATTAACTGCTATTAAGTGAATTCAAACAGCATGAGGATCAAAAGCAACCTCCTAGATCAATTATTTCCTCTTTAGGGCATTTCAATAGTGTTTTGGTTTTTTTTTTTTAATTATTTTAAATTTTGTATTTTTTATTTTAAGCTCTAAATGTACTTGCATCATCATAACACTGGAATCACAGAATCACAGAATGTCAGGGGTTGGAAGGGACCTCCAGAGATCATCAAGTCCAACCCCCCTGCCAGAGCAGGACCATCTAGTCTAGGGCAGGTCACACAGGGATGCATCCAGACAGGTCTTAAAAGTCTCCAAGGAAGGAGACTCCACAACCTCCCTGGGGAGCCTGTTCCAGTGCTCTGGAACCCTTACAGTAAAGAAGTTCTTCCTCATGTTGAGGTGGAACTTCTTGTGCTCCAGCTTGTGACCATTACCCCGTGTCCTATCTCAGGGCATAAGTGAGAAGAGATTGCCCCTTCCTTCCTGACACCCAGCCCCCATCCACAGCACTGTCAAAAGTAACAGGTTTATCTTCAATTTATTATGAATAGAATTTTTCCTTTGGCTTCTGAAATAATTTATTGGAAGGTTTCAATAGGCAACCACACAACCTCAATGTCCCTAAATGACTGTGATCTTAAGTGGTCTTAATAACTGTCCAACATATCTAAGGTCAATGTCTCTATTTAAAAAAAAAAAAAATAAAAAAAGACATCCTCATATCTTCAAAGACAGTAACAGCTACTATTTGAATAGCAAAGTTTCAGGCTTTGTTTTGGATCTTACAGAAGTAAATATTGAAATCAAAATTTGTGCACTAATGTAACCAAAACAACACACCTGCTTACCGGCAGCTTTCCTTCAGCTTCAAGAAATTAGGACCTTTAAGGGAAGTATCCTAATTTTGAGGCAGATCAGCAGTGAGAAACTAAAGCAATGTTTCTGATTCCGTTGAATATATTAAGACTAAATCTGCGGCAAGCAATTCAATTAGAGATGGTCAATCAAAAGGCATCATTAAAAAATGAAAGGAAAGGGAAAAATCAGTGTATTCACTATTTCACTCCACAGACAATCATAAGCCATAAATTCTAAGAGTTCCTTTCATTTCAAAGGGAATGTGAACAAATCATTCAAAAATATATAAAAACCACCCCAGATTGTCATACTCTTTTGATTAACTAGATCTGAAGTAAAAGTACAGAATCACTGCAACCAAAACTTTTAATGGAAATGGACCCAAAGAAGTGGCTCTGGGCACAATTTCTAGGAAAACTGGCTAAGAAAGAAAAGGAAAGAAGAGCAGCCTGATAGGGGAAGCTGTCAGCAAGTAACTAACGCTGCTGCAGGGATGGTTAAAAAGAAATTGCTTATTAAAACTATGTAATCTAACATGAATTAGTGTCATTTTAATACTATTAACAAGACTGGAAAAACTTTACCATATCAATCTTATGTAAACTATGTATTGTTTAATATTTGTAATTACATGTTTCGGTTGAACTTCTTACTCCATTTAGACACTATTAAAACAAGCCAAGTGAAATAAAATGTTGACATTGGATCTTTGCACTTTTGTCATGAAACAGTATCTACCAAAGTGGTCATTCTGAAGACAAAAGGGTAAGGACTTAGCTCATTCAGGAAACAAAGGCATGCAGGAATAATTTAAATATTAAATTAACACATAAAAATCAGTGTAAAGTAGTTGCATATGAAGTCATGGGAGGATGACCATGAAAAGAAACATCAGTGTAGTCAGTTGAAAGGGTAAGCAGAAATCTCACTACACGAAGAAAAGAGATCAAAGACTTGTTGCACCAGGACATCTGTTTCTTTGTTCATAAATTAAGAAACACAGTGTAATGCTCAAAACAAAATTGGGTTTTGGGTAATTCTGGGTTTCGTCATTAATCTCATTTTTGCATGAAATGAGTAAAAATAAGCATGTTCTTGAAATTGCAGATATGTGGGAAGACAATGCTCCAGTAAGGAATGGGAGCTGGCTTATCTTTTTTTTTTCCCCCCCCTCTTTTCTTTTTCTTTTTGGATCCTATTATTCCTTTTGCAAAACACAGTGAAGGGTGCCTGTTATGACTCTGTATAAATTAGAAATAATTTTTTAAACTGCAAATTCTTTGAAAAATATAACTTCTTGTTTTCCTAGCCAGTTTTAATCTCTGTCAAACACATATACTAGATTATTTTTTAAAAGTCATTTCAGTTTTACAAAAAAGAAAAAAAACTTGGAATGACTAACAAAGATGTTGTAACTTAAAGCCTGTATTTTCATTTAATTATTATATTATTGTAGTTTCATAGATGGGGCACAGGCAGCATGTTAATGATATATTATTCCATTAAAAACGCTGAGAAACAACATTCTTCTAACTCAGAGAAATTGAAACTCTGAAGCCTCTCCTCACCTGATTAGCCAGTAGCCTGAGTGAGTTACAGCTCCAGATGTAGGCTTTGGTTTGCCTATCTAGACTACTACAGATGAAATCGAGATGTCTACATGCAAGGTTTAAAGCTCCTGTTATAGCTGATGGAGTCTAAAAGTAAGCGTATAGGTAGGTGCTTACTGTGAGCAGGGTCTCACCTGCAGATTATTTAGGAGGCCACTCCTTCTGCCTTTCCAGTTGAAACGCCAACAGTGCCCAGATTAAAGTCACATTTAAATATTTATTTTTCATTCATGGCCAGTAGTTTTTTTCTCCGGTGAAAGACAAAGTTTCAAGATAATCTGATTTATGAAGTAATAGCTATGTACATGATTGTGCTCAAAGTGAGATATGCAGACGTTCACAAACCTTCCTGGCTCAGAAGCAAGTAGGCTTAAAAGAGCAGCTTCTGTAGCCTTGTTAGGCACTGTTTGCTGATCTCAAGAATAAAGCTATGAGCACTAGATTTGATGCCAACACTGGCATCTGCTCAGTGGTTTCAAGCAGCCTTCTGTGTCTCAGCAGGGAGACTGCACCTGTGAATTATTACTCAGCTGCTCATCGCAGGTCTAAGAGCAGCAATAAACTACTGTCATCGTCTGCTGATGCTGTTGAGCCACCTTAATAACTAGTATTTGTAATAAATTCAGAACTAGTCCCCAGTTAGTCACTCAGCTCCTGCTATTTGCCAAGTTACTGCTTCTCTAGTCCTGCCGGGTGGCAGTCGGTAGCCAAAACCAGTGCCCTGGCTGGTTATGCTGTGAGTGATGTTTGCCAGAGCAGTGTTTTTCAGTAAGCTGTGTAAGCATGTTCTTGAAATGAAGCACATTAATCACGTTGCATTTTGTTACCAGGGCAGCACACTACACAGGCATTTATGGAATCAATTTTGAGAAAGGGGAGAAAGTTCAGGCTCAGAAACTCAACAATATTAGCTTTTTCCAAGAACATTAGGTTAGGCAGCTTTTTTCCTGACACTCCAAATATAAAAGAAAAAAAATGGTTGTTTTATGAAATAAAACTCAAAGTAAACTTCGATTCATGCATTACATTCATGGAGTCTGTATTAGCTGAATTTGAAGCTTTCAGCCTTTATATTCATATTTTAGCCAACGTCCAGACCTTTGTGTCCTTGCAGAAGACAGAATATATAAATTAATAGATACCATGACACCTTGTCTGGGTGGGGAACAGGTCAAGCCCTGCAACTGTCCACAGTTATGATGCATGTTTCTGTAATTTAACTAAGGTTCACAATATTGCCAGTTCCACCCAACTCTTTTGGCATTGCAAATTGTGATGACTTACAGCACCTAAAAGGCAAATAAAATTTCTAGAATAGCACAACTAATAATAATCAAAACCATGATTATCTTATGGCTTAAAAAAAATAAAATTAAAATGGTATTTTTTTTAAACCCAGGTTCTGCAAAGGACATTCTGTAACACAGAATTAATTCATTCACTTAAAATGCCCGAGATCTGCCAAAATATAAATTAATAATGATAGCTAGTCTTTTTTGTCAAATCAATCTCACCACTTTCCCTCCTCCAGGAAAGTTCATGGCATTTTGTTATCTGCTTTAAGTGAATTCACTGGACTTTAAGCATGCAACTTCAGCAATGAACTTTTTTGAACTCTGCTTTGCCTTTCTCAACAAAGTGATGGTGAAGTCTGCAGCATTCACTTCTTTGTGTTTGGCTATGAGGATCTCTGGGCTACTGCTGCATCTCTAATAGGAACATTTCTAGTATCTTCAATGACTTCAGGATCAAGGAATTAAGATTAAAGCAACACGGGGAAAAGCACACGTGGCTTTGGGTAAAAAACAAATAAACTGCGTGTTGTTATAGGCTGCAAAGTGGAGTAAGGAGACAGCCAAGGAAGAATGAGGATAGTCCATCATCCAGGGCTGAATTTCAAAGACTGACCTATCCAGAGGGAGAGAGAAAGAGGACCTGGTTTTTTTAGCAAAAACACAGTCTGCACAGAAGGAAAGATAATTCTTTTTTAATCCCTTCATCCAAAATGACTGCTGGACTCTGTTTAAAGATAGGACTTGTGGTCAGAGTACTAATTTTTTCCCCCCTTCACATCCATGTAACAAAGTGTGGGCACAGTCTTGGGAACAAAGACTTTAAGGGTCCCAAAAATCTTACTTATTCACAGATTTCTGCCACAAAGAATATGAGTTTAAGCAAAAGGAGGGATGGAAAAAGCCCCTGCCCAGAAATTCCTGAAGAGTTTTTCCATAACACATTATCTAAAGGTAAGATTTGTGGTTTGAGGCCCTGAAACAGTAGAGAATTGAGCTCAACCAAATACTACAGCCTCCTTCACTAACAGAACACACCTGCCAATAACCCCCTACAACCATTTTTCTTTCACCACCACCCTAGAAACAACCTGGGATCCTCCCCAAACTGTTGCATCCCTGTGACTGACCTGAGGCTTCCTCTGCTGCCTTCACACCTTATCAAGAAAACATCGTGTGATTACATCAGCACAGCCGATAGTCCCTGAGAAAACAGGAGGAGCTGCCTTAAAGCACACCACTGCAACCAAGCAAAACAATTTGGGCTTTTTTTATAGCACATTCTAAAAGAATTGGAAGGAGATGCTCTGTGCTTATCTGCTTTCCTATATTGCCTGTTCCTCATTAGTGCACATTAACACAAGCTGGGGAGACAACCTGGCGTTACAAAGGACACTGAAGGATTATGAGCTGCCATGGTTTGTAAAACATAAATTTACATCTGAGTGCAAGCAGGGGACATCAGATATCCCTTTTCCTCCTGCAGGGTATTTTGGAAATTACACAATATCAGACTGTGCAGTGGAAAACGTTTTCAGACCTGGTGCATGAGGTAAAGAGTCAACTGAGCATCACAGAACACAAATGTAATATACTTCTTAATGACTGGATGAAGCCTGACTCACTAAGAGAGTCATTTTTTTTAAATCCTATTGGGTGTTTTACTGATGGCACTTTCATATTCATACATGTGAAGTCAATGGCTTGGTAAGCATGTGATTTATTGTGAGTTTCACCAGTGAAAGAAGAGTTGTTCACTCAGCTTTGGCGGGTGCAGCTGAGGTTTCAGCAAGAGGTGACCACAGTGTAATTCATATACCTTTAAAAAGCTTCAGATGGATTCCAGAGAGAAGAGAGTTCATGTTTCCACTTCCAGCATTGTTTTCTGAGCTAGTAGGCAGAAATGGTCAAAGAGCACTGTCTCCAGGACACAGGTGGTTTTGCCTGCCCTGAGCCCAGGGGCTCTGCTGGATAGTCCCTGTACCCAAGAGTTTGTGGCAGGACCGAACAAACGAAATCTTGAACTCGTTATGTGAAGAGCTTTGTTCCTTGCTGGAAGCAGATTGTTGCTGGAGGTCTTGCTTTTAGCTTCCAACATACAGACAAAGGATAAATTGACCCAGCAAAATGAAGGTATCATTCCAGCCCATTCAACCACCTATAGTGCTCAGATAGATAACAACAATATTGTTAAAACCAAAATTTTTTCATTGTGCTAATATGTTTTTCTTCACATTTGGTAGGGGCTGAGCACATGCAAGCACTCATGTGGCTGAGCCATGGAAGCCTGATTTCACGTGATAACCCTATGCAGCAGTGGCAACGAAGGCTGTGGAGCAAGGGTGGCAGGGCACATCTGAAGGGCTGTGCTCAGAGCGTAGACACCTCAGTCCCAGGAGGTTTGGTTCTTGATGCTCAGCCATTAATGAATCCTCTCATATCCTCACCACCATATGTGTGTGTGGTAAAGACACCAGCTGTGCTGCAGGGTAGCTATCCACATCATTGTATGCCAGGTTAGGACAGAACCTCCTCAGCGGGGTGCTGGGTAACATCTCCTCAGGCATTAGCTGCACTGACAGCTGTTCTGCACCAGTTGACATGACTACCTACTTCACATATAATTCTGATTACAACCAAAGGCTGTGAGGTTGTTTTGTTTTGGGGTTTGTTTGTGGTTTTGGTTTGTTTTGGTTTGTTTTGGTTTGGTTTGGTTGGTTGGTTGTTTTGTTTTGTTTTTTGTTCAGTGAAAGGAAAAGCAATATGATTTGGCTATTTGCCTAAGCTCAAGTAGCATAAATCACTGGCTGATGCCCACGATGACAAATGAGTGTCTTCCTCTGTTAGGAGAAAGTCTGTGGGGAATGACAGGTAGACCTGAGCCTGCTTTGTACCAGGGAGCCTCTGAATGTCCTTCCTTTCAGCCTTCCTGTGAGGCTATGCTGCTTTGAGGAAATATTGCAAAGGGATTGTATGAATATGGAAAAAGTACAGGATGTACTTCACAGTGCTGAATAATTCACACATCAGTATATGGACAGAAAGCTCCAAACCATCTCACCCTCAGATGAAAGATGGACACCATTATTATGAGAAAGTAAATGATAGAAGGTTCACTTAACGTGGTAGACTCCATGCATGAAGCCAGCCTGACCAGCTGGATACATAGTTCCAGTCTCAAGCAATAGCATTGCTACTGATTTCATCAAAGTATTTCAAGAGAAGACATCCTTGTAATCTGAATCCATACATAATCTACAGTTATACATATCACTATTTTGTACAGAAACTCAGATTTACACAACAGCATTTAATAAATACCAACTCCTGGCATTAGCTGGATCATCATACACTTTGGATGAATTTCAAACCTTACTTCATTTAGCTTTACAGTTGCTGTGATGCACAAAGGCATTGTGAAGTCACTGCTCTCATCAAGCATTCACCTAATCCCACCGAGGTAAAACAAATGTCACGTGTAGCAGCCAGGTCCTCCTCCTCTGAAGTACCTCCACTGTACAATCAGTGTCAAGAAATAGTGCCAACCTGTGCTGAGGCATTTTGACTTTCACCTGATGTTGCAATGATATTTCCAGCAATCTTGTTAAAAAGCGTGGGCTCAGCTCAGTTCCTGAGCTTGTTCCAAGCTGGAGAACACATCTTTCCTCTAACAGAACCTGCTGTGGCCCCCACTATCATTTTCTAACTTCACACATCTGATTTTGAGGTCCTTGCTTCATTAGAATTTTTTCGGAGCTCCAAATGGAAAAATTCCTAACAACTCACAGAGTTTGGAAAAATCAGACAGTAAAACGTCTAGACCCAGACTGGGGGATTAACCACAAACTATCTAGAGCTATAGATGCATGTTATGAATGCCTCTCCCTCATGCTGTCTAGTGGATCTGTTCTATATAGGACCGAAGGAAAACTATGGCCCATGAAGGAGTAAGAGAATACAAAGGAAGAAATTACATCTCTACAAATCACTTCATTAATAAGGTAGAAATATCTGGGCAGATCTCCACAAATACCTGGAAGACTACACAGGAATATATGACCAGACAGGAATTCTTCTATTGTTGTGTCTAGTTTCGCAGCCATATAAAATAATCCTTTACACCTTCTACCTTTATGTTTCTGCTACCGATGTCTCTCCTTCTGGCTCCTCAACTGCCAGTGTGAATTTGACTGTTTCTCATATAATGATCTCCCTGTTATCACAGAGAGGGAGGGAGTTCACACCACAGAAGGGTACTTGGAAAGAGGCAATGGTACTTCTGTTTGTGCTGTTCTAGGGGACTTCTCTTAAGCAGGTCTTCTACTGACTGCTTGCCCAAGATAGAAGGTTATTATTATTAACAGCTAGACCAACAGCCAGATTCCTTCCTCTGAGGAAAATCATACACAAACAATCCAAGGTGCTGGACCACTGGAGGGAGGAATAAATTAATACACTCACAGCATAGGATGTAAAGAAGGGAGCAAGCTGGCCGTGGAACCACATCATGGGAAATGGCAATCAGTCCAATTATGTAGAAGCTTCCCAGAATAAGACTGATAACCTTATTCTGGCCACCCTGGATACTCCACTTCCTTGAAGAGTCAGGAAGCCCCTTTAATAACCAGAATCCTGACACAGCACATCCACTGCATAGACAAACCTCTCCACTGCACTGCAACCAGTCAGCTCTTATAAAGATGGCTTCTTGCACAACCTCCAAGTTAATGTAGAAGGCAGAGGCAGCTGGTGGTGATCTCCTTCCCACCCAAGATTGGCCAGACCCTGTGTGAAAACCACTCAGGAGGGTCTTCCTTGCCTGGTTGTAGACATCATCCATATGCCAACCCTCATCCAGGGCTGGGGCTTTAACCCCAGCACTTCAGCAGGTGTAGATTCTCTGCCCAGTAAGGATTTCTGCTGCAAAGTCCACAGACAATAATGCCCCATTAGCTGACACATCCTTTTTCCAGATACATCCATCTTCCAGATGACTAGGTCTTGTGGAGAATGATCTCTGTAGGTGCATCTATGGTTACAGTCCACCCTTATGCAACATCATACTCTGTAGGCACTGCTAGTATCAACAGTGGTAATGTCTTGCTATTTCACTGTCAATTCTCAAGTCAAAAAACACAGTGCCTGCAAATTACCCTTTATTTGTTTGCATCATTTACAACAAACAAATCTCCCAAAACACAAGTCAACATGTCCATCTTATTTACCTGGAACCCTTGCCCTTAATCTTGTGATCAGGCTTACATTTAGTACTGTTTGGCTGAAGGCTAAAATCTCATACAAAATATCTGGTTTGCTTATTTCTATCACCATGTTGTTAGAGCTCACCTGTTTCTCTTATGCATTTAGCCACTGTGTGTTTATTAACCACTAGCAGGGGTCGCTCTATAGAAGAGATTTTCTGTAATACTTACATGAAACAGGGCTCAACAGAATAAGGCTTAAATTCTACCAGATTAGCAATATTAAAGAACCACCACTGTGAGCTTGCTAATGGTTCCAGCAGGATAATACCACAGAAACATGATGGAAGTAGTAACTCTGTATGCATATCTCCATCTCTGTATTGCTGTGGTTCAGGAGTCACTGCGACTTTGCCCAGTGTTGATGGCTGTACTGTATTCCACTGCCTTAGACTGGAGCAGCCTCCAGGTACAGCACCAGTTCCAGAGGGTAGGCCACTGTTTGCTCAGACCTAAAATTCACTAGTAAAGGGGCATAAAAATACTGCCTGGGTGTTACCCATGTTATGTCTTGTCTGTAATTAAGTAAACTCATGTTTCCCATTATGTCAATCCAGTCTTGCCATAAGCACTACATTAACTTTTTTCTCCTGAAGTGAGATTAAAATAAACACATAAGACCCATTCCCTCCAATCTAAACATTTAGCTCTGTTAATGGTTTCAGAAGCCACATTCCTTTCTCCACCCTCTCCTCCTCCTCCCAAAATCCAATTTTGCTGCTAGAGACTGATTTTATTCTGTTATTTCTTAATGCTCTGGAGAGACAAAACTGAAGTACTATTTCCACTTGGCTTGGTTCTTCTCTTCTTGAACTAATGAAGTCTTTGCAAGAGGTAAACAGCATAACTATTTAATAAAAAAATATATCTAAACTGAAGGAACTGTGACAACAAGACTTCTGATACCCCAGGACCCAATCAACCGAAATGATTTAACCACAAGATTTTGCTGTGGGATCTTGCAGAGAATGTCTATACAGAGTTTTGAAGATAATTCCACTCATTTCCCATAGGAAAACAGATATCAATAAGTTTACTCCTAAGAAAAAGAATAACAAATGCTGTTTTTACTAACAGACTGAGGAAATACAGCAGAATTGTTTGCAACTTATTCTTGACACAGATACAAAAATAATAGGCAAGAGAACATTTCCTTTGCTTATGAATTCAAGCCTCACTTTATTGAGATCCCGGTGTTTTTAATAGATAGGTCAAAATGAGTTAAAATGATTCCCTGTGGTTTGATGGTGTATTATTTTGCATTGAAAACCAGTCAGCAAAATTGTTTGCCTCGCACCTAGGGAGGATTTTGTGGTCTTGATTCATTCTGGTATGGGTGTGTAGATCATCCCAGAGATGTGGGGCATATCCATAGATAATGCACTAGGGTCTGCTGCTTTCTACTGGGAGACTGACAACCACGTCTCAACAACCTCCCTTCAGGTAGCTGGAGAGAGCAATAGGGTCTCCCCTCAGCCTCCTTTTTTTCCAGGCTAAGTAACCCCAGTTCCCTCAGCCAATCCTCACAAGACTTGTGCTCTAGACCCTCATCAGCTTCATTGCTTTTCTTTGGATAAACTCCAGCACCTCAGTGTCCTTCTTGTGACAGTGAGTGGCCCAAAACTGAGCACAGTATTTGAGATCCAGCCTCACCAGTGACAACTACAGAGGGATGGTTATTACCTTGTCCTGCTGGCCACACTAGTTCTGATACAAGCCAGGATGCTCTTGGCCTTCTTGGCCACCTGGGCATGCTTCTGGTGCCTATTCAGCTGCTTGTCAACCAACACTCCCAGGTCCTTTTCTGGTGGGCATCTTTCCAGCCATTCTTTCCCAAGCCTGTAGCATTGCATGGGCTTGTTATGGCCCAAGTTCAGGATCCTACATTTGCTTTGTTAAACCTCATGCCACTGGCCTTGACTCATCAATCCAGCCTGTCCAGATCCCTCTGTAGAGCCTCCTCTCTACCCTCAATCAGATCAATACTCCTACCCAGCCTAGTGTCATCTGCAAACTTGCTGAGGGTGCCCTCGATCTCCTTATGCATATTATTGATAGAGACTGTTAAACAGAAATGGACCCAATACTGAGAGCTGGGGAGCACTACCTGTGACTGGCCACCAGCTGGATTGATATCCATTCACCACCACTCTTTGGGCCCAGTCCTCCAACCATTTTTTTACCGAGCGATGATTATGCCCATCCAGGTCATGAGCAGCCAGCTTCTCCAGGAGAACACTAAGCAAAATGGTGTCATGCTTTAATAAAGTCTAGGTAGACAACTTGCACAGCCTTCCCTTCATCCACTAATCAGGTCATCTGGTCATAGAAAGACATCAGGTTAGTCAAGCAGGACCTGTCTTTCATAAAGTCATGGTGACTGGGCCTGATTGCACGATGATCTGCTCCATAACCTTCCCTGGCACCAAGGTCATACCAATAGGCCTGTAGTTCCTCAGATCTTCCTTCCAGCTCTTACTGTAGATTACATTTGCTAATCTCCAGTCAACTTAGACCTCCCCAGTTAGCCAGGACTGCTGATAAATCATTGAAAAAAAAGTGGCTTTGTCGTCTTCCCACATTCACTTTAGACCATAAGCAGTAATAGCAATGGATAATTTTATAGGCCAGCTTTCTTGTCCTTAAGGGACATAATCAAATATTTCAAATTAAGTAATTTTCCTTCATATATTTTCTTTTTTCTTCTAGAGAAAGTAGTGCTCCACAAAACACTGGCAACACATTATCACAGCAATCACATTTTCTGAACTTTAATTCATAAAAACAAGGATTCAGTGCTGTAAGGAGTTGAAATCACTGGAAAGACTTCAATTACATCTGTGAGAAAGCAACTACATGTGTCAGAAAGCAAACAAAATTCTTTTCCCATAAGAATTGCTGACATTTTGAACTTTATTTTAATTCCATAAAATGTCAGTTTGGAAATATTCGGTTTATTGTGATGATCTGGAAACAGTTCCTTTCACTTACACTGAAGTAATTAAATAGATTATAAAAATACTAATAAAATAATATTTATGATAATATTATATAGAATTGAAAACTAAGATCTCTCACATGAAATTTCATTAAAATCAATATGTGGATATATTTAAATTTCAATGAAACTGCTTTTTCTGAAAGAGATTTTTTCTATACCCAACAACAAAAATAGATTGTATCTTCTTACAGGACCAGGATGTCTAAAAGGTTTAGGCAATAAGCTAGAGTTGGCATCTGTTTTATATGCTTCATTTCAAAATCTGAATACTTAGGACCTATACTTAGTTGCTGCCTAGCCTTGGATGCATCTCAGTGCATTGAGAGCTAAGTTTTCAACACCAGCCTGTCTCACGTGCTTCAAATGGCCTCAGCATGGATAGTAGCTGTGATGTAACTTTCATCTAAGCTCTCCTGGGGTACAAGAACAAGGTGCATTTCCATATATACATATAACTTCAGAGTCTTGATGTGTTACATGTCCTCTGAAATTGCTGCAAATTTTTAATAAGGCTCTATATGTTGCTAATTGCTTGCTGCCATCATCCAATAGTTTAACATACATCGTTTTTCTGTTGTTGGAGAGTATGTAGTCCTATACTGTCTTCTGCCTGAAGGTAACCAAATATGTATTTTCTCTATGAGTCCCCTTGTCACTGAGCTATGTATTGTTTTGGGAAAGGGTCAGAAAGGCTCACTCTACATATTGAAGAGCAGGAGAGGCTGAGGGAATTCAGCTCAAGTCAGGCTTGCCTTACAGTGTTAGTAGAGCCTATGATCCCTGAGAAGCAAAGCAATCTGCATTGCAGTCCTTGGCTATTTTCTTTTACATCAAGGAATTACTTGACTGTAGCAGGAAACTGGAAGTGAGAAGGTGCAATGACAGTCGTGCTGCTGTGTCACACTTGTGCTTAATTCCCCTCTCTCTAGCCAAATGAATATTTGGTTATCTGATATAAAGTCAAAGACTTTTGGATAGAAAAATGAGGATAGAGTCAGCTGCAGAAAACAGACTTCATTTATACAGTAGCATTTGTTTCCTTTCATCTAAGACAGAGAAAATTGTATTTGTGACCACTCCTACTCTTTCTCAATGTGAAGAGCAAAGGCAAGATCTTGAACCACTTTTATTGGCGCTTTAGGAGAGGTATTACCCATTATAGGAATCATTTTATCTGCTGTGTTTGGAAGAACAAAGGGTCAGTGACAGCTGGAAGAGAGCAAGTAGTTTAACCTCATGCACAGATGAAAGGTTAGTTCAGGAGGCACTCACAGGAATGTAAAGCCCAGAGGGGATTGTGATGAGTCTGCTGTGCTATGAATTTAAAGTTAACAAACTGTGATGTCTTTTGAAAATCTAGTTATTTGCTGAAAGCATTGTCAAGATACAAAAGATGTATCCACAGGAAAATGAAAGATAAAGGTTTTTGAATACTTTCAAATACAGCTGCAGAGTGTCCTAGACATTCAGAGTTTTCTGATCCCGTTTGAAAGGTTCACTCCAACTCTATCAGAGTCTGTCAGCTTGATAGCCATTGTATTAAAATAACTAACTATACTGGACCAAAAAGAAAAATAAAATCTCTGTGGACTGGAAAAGAAATCATCAGTTTCAGGCTGCTGGCCCATATTTAAGCAGAGTAACTCATAACAGTAGGATGTAGCACTTCTGGGAGGTGCAGGTTTCCACTTCACTGGCTTATAAAGATGTGCATTCAGTAACTTACAGAATTAACTCCAAAGAGGTACTGAAAACTGAAAATAAGCATAAGGAGGCACAAACCAAAAAAGGTACATTTGGTATAACTAAGTATCATAGAATCATTTAGGTTGGAAAATATCTTTAAGATTATCAAGATCAATCCCTAACCCAATACTGCCAAGTTCACTACTATTCCATGTCCTTATGTGCCACATATACATGCCCTTTAAAGACCTCCAGGGATGGTGACTCCACTACATCCGTGGGCAGCCTGTTTCAATGCTTTACAATGCCTTTGGTGATATTTTCCTAATATCCAATCTAAACCACCCCTAGCACAACTTGAGGCTGTTTCCTCTCATCCTATTGTGAGTTACTAGGGAGAAGAGACTGACACCCACGTCTCTGCAACCTCCCTTCAGGTAGCTGGAGAGAGCAATAGGATCTCCCCTCAGCCTCCTTTTTTCCAGGCTTAGTAACCCCAGTTCCCTCAGCCAATCCTCACAAGACTTGTGCTCTAGACCCTCATCAGCTTCATTGCTTTTCTTTGGATAAACTCCAGCACCTCAGTGTCCTTCTCGTGACAGTGAGTGGCCCAAAACTGAGCACAGTATTTGAGATCCATCCTCACCAGTGACAACTACAGAGGGATGGTTACTACCTTGTCCTGCTGGCCACACTAGTTCTGATACAAGCCAGGATGCTCTTGGCCTTCTTGGCCACCTGGGCATGCTTCTGGTGCCTATTCAGCTGCTTGTACACTCCCAGGTTTTTTCTGGTGGGCATCTTTCCAGCCATTCTTTCCCAAGCCTGTAGCATTGCATGGGCTTGTTGTGGCCCAAGTTCAGGATCCTACATTTGCCTCGTTAAACCTCATGCCACTGGCCTTGACTCATCAATCCAGCCTGTCCAGATCCCTCTGTAGAGCTTCCTCACCTATCCTCAATCAGATCAATACTCCTATCTAACCTGGTGTCATCTGCAAACTTGCTGAGGGTGCCCTCAATCTCCTTATCCAGATCACTGATATAGATTATCCTTTCTGAGGAGTTTATGGCCATCCAACACTGAGCACACCAATTATGCAAGTCTTCCAACCATGTTTCTGTAATGACAACTGTACTATAGTTTTCCTGCTGGACAATGGTCTCCAGCTGTGCTTGTTTGTTGCCCACGCTGTGTGCATTAGTGTAGATGTGCTTCAGTTGGGCTATTGATCATGCTACCTTTTTTTGGGCGAGAGGCCTTAATTCCTCCGTGACCATTCTCTGGCACTTCTGTAGCTTCTACCACATGAATAACCCCTTGCATCTTTGCTGCTGCATGGATCTCCATCCCCTACCTCTACTGAGACGGCAGACCAAAGGACTTTACTAGCACACCACCCCTCAAATATTGGCATGCCACCTCTGAGCTTTATCTCTAGTGAGCCTGTTTTATCCTTTTCCCCCTTCAAATCTAGTTTAAAGCTCTTGAACTTTGTGTACTACTTAAAACTCTTAAACTTCATTTGCTACTAAATTTTACAAATTACTACCTGGAAGGAAAACAAAGGTATTGGTCTAATTAAAGACTGGTTAAACACACTGAGTCCAAAGGTAGACAAAATCCTACGGTCAGCTGCCAGGTTGCAGAGGTCAGCTTTCATTTCAGCAGCTCACCAGTATGACTCTTGTTTCACAGCATCAGAAAAACATGTTTTCTATCCTCGGTGTTCCAGCTGCCTGGAGAAGCATACACAGAAAGCACGTAAGTCCCCTAGATGACCTCCTTAATTCAGGCTGGGATATAGCTCTGGAAACAAGGCACACTTTGAACAGGCTAATGCATTATTCTTTTTAGGGATGATCTCATCACCTAACTGCAGAGAAACGTAGCCTCAGTGTTTCTGAAATTGAAGCTGTCAGTAAAGAACTGATATTTGCTATGGGGATTAAAATATTACTACCCTGAGGAATGTGTACAGAAAAAAATACTGGTAGAATTCCATACATGAGCAGGACCAAGAGGCATTGAAAATTTAAGGGAAGGCCAGGAGTGAAATGTGTGGGCCAGCTTCAGATACAGACATAGAAATGGAAAGTGGTTGTTAAGTAAAACCCTGTAACATGCTAAAAATAGCATCATGGCATTGCAGCACCCAGGAAGGCTGGTGAAGGCTAAAAACAGCAATGCAAAGCAAGGGTGTTTCATCACATCTGTTAGCTGACACGGATGGCTGTTACTCATGGTCAGAAATAATGCATATGACAAATTCCTGCTGTATACAGTTGATATGATTCAGAATACGCTTCTCACCCATATGATGCCTGAAATTGAGAACTCATGAAAACACAAGTTTCATTCATGATTACAAGTGCTTGGACTACGGCAGTTAACTGAAGTCCAGGTGAATGTTTGTTGGTTTTTCTTTCCTAAAACTGTTTAAAAAGCAAATAAAGTGGTCCAGTTAGTGCTTTCAACGAAGCATCACATAAGATTTTATTTGTTCAGCATCTGGAACTGCAACCTAAATATTATAATTTTCCAGGCAGGTGAGAGATGAGATTTTCAATATATCCAGCAGACAAGAGCAGTAAATCAGGTCCTCCAGACTGCTGATGATGTTCAAATCTATTAAAAGATGAAGGAATAGTAGGCTTTTTGCTTTCCATGGTTTGTTTTTTGAAAGATAGGATTTACCATTCATTTTGTCCATGCTTTTAAAGAAACAATACCAGTGCTGTACTCTAGAAGCAGAGGACTGATGGATGCTACTTCATTGTCAAGCTCATCTCCTCAGACTCTGATGACAACTCTGTCTTTCATAGGGTTTAATCAGTCTGCTTCCACTGAATCCCTGGAATAGCACTACACATACATATGGCATGTGTTTCATCTTGTATGATTAAGTGTCTCCTAAAAAAGTAAAAAGGCTTCTAAAATGAAGAAAGGGTGAAGGATCATTCCTCTTCTAGCAGAATGACAGGTCTTTCACATCTCCCACTTTTTCTTATGAAGGAGCTGCTTTCTGAATGAATGCTTTTAGGTATTCCAAACAAAGGTACAGTTATAAAAATATGGAGCTTTTAAACTGTTAGAACTGTTAGCACAGAGTTATTCAATTTCATTCCACCATGCCAAGAACTAGGAGGTGATCAGGCGGGTTATTTTGTGGTCAGCATCCCTGTGTGTTTGTGTATATCACAGCAGTGACTGATGGCATTCTTCACATAAAGAGGATTGCTCTTAGGATCAGCTGCTTAACCTCTCTCTGGAAGGTTAGCTGGTGGATTGTCTCCAGCTGCTACACAGGGTAATCTCTGCCATAATCCCTGTCTCCACCACAGCCAACCGCTGTTGGTGTGCAGCTAGTAATGTTTACACGCCTGGGTCAGACCTTCTGTGCTCGCTGTGTACACCAAAATAAACAGAAGATGCTGGTCCAAACTGAGTAAGTAATTTTTCTACCAAAATTAAGCAAAGCTTTTCACACACAAGTCAACAAAACTACTTGGCAAAATATCTGATCGTCATCTGGAGCAAAGACTTCTCACCTCTAGTTTCATCTGCCTAACAAATAACTACCGGTGATAGTAACGGGGGAATGCAGAAATGGCACCTCCCTGAATACCCATATATAAAAGTGTACTATGACTTTATTTCTTCTGTATTGACCTGGTAGAATAACGCAACTGTAAGGCTACAGAAAAGCTTCCAGCAACTCTGGAGTACCTGGCTGGATGCTTTATGAACAAGATAAGAATCCAGTAGTTCATTGGTTATAAAGGACCATCTTTGATTCACTCTTAGTAACATTTTAAGGTTCCTTGGAATTTTTTTTAGTTTGTTTTTGTTGGTTGGTTTGTTTGTTTTTAGATAAGCAGAGGTTTCCTCACTCATTTTTTTTGTATCTAGATATAGAAATACTTTGTTAATTCCACCTGGAATGTAGAAATCTTAACAAGAAAACCCTGGCAGGCAGCTCCTTCAGCATCTTTAGAGTCTATCTATCTCCATACGACTTTAGAAATTTTGGATGAAAACCTTGAAAGGAAGTAAATTCTCATATTGTTGATTAGAAGCAATTTCTTTTCAGAAAGAGAAACATGTTTAATGAAGATTGAAGTGGCTCAATAGTGGTTTCCAAGGAAACTTAACATGCAACTCAATAAACATCAATGAATCCCTTTTGTTTAGGGCTTTTTCTTTTTTTCCTTCTTTTTCCTGTCTATTATCGTTGAGATGTTGGGTTTTTTTCTTATTATTATTTGATTATTCCAAATCAGGTATTCCAAACCATTTCACTTTTTACAAATGGAATGTGCATTTGCATTAATGTGTATTGGGAGCTGTTAGACATGTATAAAGTGTGTAAGTCCTGTGATATACATTTAACTTGATTCAGAACAGAAACATGTTGGGTGATCAGAAGACAGTGGGTACCAAAGCCAACAGAAGCAAACACGAATGTGACAAGCACAGTATAATTAAGTGGTGTTTATGCTGGGGTGGAGCACTTGCCCAGGAAGGAAGGTGCCCTTTCTATCCATGTGCTTTGGGTTCTTCCCAGACAGACCAAGGAACACAGAAGGATGGAGTGCACTCAGACCTTGTTTTGATAGGCAATCAGGAAACAGCTACAATGCACATCCAGGAATAAGCACAGCAAAGTGGACCCACTCCTTTGGATAGATACAGCTGCAGAGTCTGTAGCTAACAGAAGATGGAAGGAATTGCAAAGTATCGATATCTGCCTTTTATTATTTTTTCTCTTTTTCCTGCCATCTGAAGATCTAGTTGTAGTGATTTGTGTGATCTCTTTCACAGTGATCTCAAGTGATCACTTGTGGGATCTTCCCATAGTGGGCTATTATAGGCTGCTCGTAAGCAGCTGGAGCAGATAAGGATATGTGGGTAGGCACAGCAGTCAGTGCTTGGAAGAGACAACTGCTAAGCTGTGGGTTTAGGCTCCTATGTTTATGTGTGTTGCCTCCCTGAGTTGTGGAATGGGGCAATGAGCCTTGACTTAGTAGAAGGAGCCCATGTAGGCATGTTGATATTGTCAGAATGTAACCTCCAAATCCTCAGTCAATTCTGTGCTGAAGTTTCTGCTCCCCAGAGAAAGGGGTACACAAAAAAAAGAGCAAGGTACCAAACATTTCGCCAGAGAACTTGAGAAGCAGAGCGAGATATTTTCCTTCCAGACATCATCCTACATCCCATATGTTGCAGCCAGAGATGGATCAGTAACTGTGAATGGACATATCATGTTTTATTTCTTCTTGAAGCCAGGGGGGACCTACAGCATCTGAAAACTGAAGAAAATAGGGACAAGCACAAACAGTAGAGATTATCAGACGAAAGAAGGCTAAGGTTGTGGAAGTGTCATTAGGTTAGCAGAAAACAGACTGATCAAGAATGGAAAACAGGGGACAGACATGGGTTGCCTTGCATACTGTAATACTGAGAGTCATGAGGGTGAGATGGCACCCACAAAGAGAGGAAAAGTATGAACATGGCTAAATTGGGACTACCAAAGTACAGAGGACATGAGGAATTCTCCGTAGCGCCCAGCCATTACCATGTACCCAGAGGACCTACTGAAGTTATTTTGACAGAGCAACATGGTGGAAAGTAGACAAATATGTCATCATTGCCTACTATTTGATGCAACCTTTAAGCACTTTTAAGATTCCATCATGGATGCACAGGCTGAAGATGACTTAAAAAGAACCTGGAGGGATGTTGAATATGAAAGGACCATATCCAAGTAGCAGCTTTTGCTGTTCTCTGAGAGAAGCAGTGTGTAGGGCTATGGAAGTGAACTGCTAGGGGAAAAAAAAAATAAGATACAATTAAGGTTTTTTTGTGGAAGAGAGATTTTATAGAAGATTAGTCTCTTTAGAGGCAAGTGAACTTTTTGGGTAAATGATGGCTCACTGCTTAAGAGGGCAGACAGGGAGGATAACTAGGAAGGTATACAATTAATAAAAGAGGAGGGGATAAAGAAGCACTAATTTAGCATAAAATGTCAAAACCAAAATTAATCAAGGCATCCACAGATAAGTAATGTCCTAATTTCCTACACACCTGTGCTAGTGACCTGTGTAATAACAGGAACTGGAATGTATTTATGAGCATAAATTCAGCCTTGAGGGGAAGAACGAAGCCTGGTGAGAAGATCTGCATGACTGGAATGCTAAAGTCCTTTCCTAGTACCTGTTTAGGAAGGAGATGAGTGGACTAAGATGGAGGTAAAGTGTTATTCCATGTCAAAAATGATATTGTCTGTTTGAGTCAATTCCAGCTTGGCAGCAAACATTTAATGAATCTTTACAAGTCAATATCCTAACAGGTAGGACATTGTGCCATAGAGCAAAGACTTGAGGACAAGCTGATGGGCTTTATAAATATTTACCTGCAAAGTGCAAGCTAAAAGGTCTGTTATTGTGGGGAACTTGAGTCTGAGTAATATGTGCTGACAGACTCATTCTGCCAAATACCTTCAGATTTCTAAATTCTAAGAAGATAATCCTTTATTCAAAAATGTCATCTGGGTCACAAGGGAATTCTGTATTGGATGCCTTCTTGACAACTAGAGAGGAATTGATTATACAGTCCAAAAGTACTGGGAGTTGTGAACATTGCACTGTAGAGTCTGGCTTGGGGTATTCCTTTGTTCACTGAAGTAGGGTTCCCAGAGCTTCACTGACTTTCTCAGGTGGAAAGGTGTGGGAGCACACTGGATATACTGCACTGAGAAAGATTGTCTCAGCTCTTGTAGGCAAAGAGAAGCAGACTGCCTTCTGATCCAGAGCCCAGCTTCACTGAAAAAGTTAATGATGAGATCTCACTGTATGAGCAGGGAGCATGTAGATTACTGAACCATGCAAAATGAGGAAGTCAAAATAAAGGGAGATGAAACTGTAGAATTGATACTCATTAGTATAGTTGAAAGCAAAGACAAATCATCCAATATTCAGGAAAAGAAGATACTTACATGACAAGTTAAAAAATGCTAATAGAAATTAAAAACAAAACAAAACAAAACAAAACAAAACAAAAACAACACCTAGAAGAGGAAGAAAATAGCAATGCAGCAGGATCAAGGATCCTCCCTTTTCAAAGAACAATATATTGGCAACTGGTTGGTCATGAGACTTACTAGGTGCCCAGTGTTGGGCTGTGAGAAAGTTAATGGTCCAGCTAATAATGGCTAGTTTGAGCCCATTGTAATGTATATAAACAATAAATGAGATGATGACTGTATACTAACAAGCTGTGTGCCTGATCTTGTTCTTGAGCCTCTGCACATTGTAAATGATGCCAGAATAAATGTAACTTCAGCGTTAGACCCTCACTCACCAGTATTTGCCTCTTTGCAGAGCAATTGCCCCCGAGCTGGCTTGTCTTGCACCATGCCAGAATATGTGACCGTGACTGCTGAAGAAGTTTTGCAGTTGTTGCTACTCAGAACATAGCTGTTGCCTAGAAGAAGACAACATTCAATATTAAAACGTGAACACAGGGGATACTGCTCTAAATCACCACACAATCAGCCTCATACCGCTCGTGTGTTTGGAGTAAGCTCAGACAACTGTGTGATGCAGCATTCCTCTGTGTTCATATAACTTCAAATGATCATAACTTGATCTTGTGTGCTCCACGTCCTTGAGTCTTTTGCTTTATGTGAGCAGTTTCAGAGTGTCATAGAGCACAGGACAGCTTTGACCATATCAATTGGAGGTAAAAAATCCAAACAGAAAAGCATGAATAAAAATAAAGTTAAAAATAGCAGAACCCTGTAGCTGAAAATAAAATCACCCCAGATAAAAAGTCAGACCTAGACAATAAAATGAGATAAGGGTAAAAATAACAATTTTCATCTATCACATGCATTATTATGTTTATTATAAAGGAAAGAAAGCAGAAATTAATATTGAAGAATATAAGGGAGGACATAAAACTTTAGGACCTGGTAAAGGCACAAGGAAAACTATATTGTCAGAACTGTCCAGGATAAAAGGGAGATTATGAAAGTAAATTTGGAATGGAGGAATCTGTAAAGAAGTGAAAGGTTTTTAGAAATAGTAGATGATATCTATGGAATCATCTACAATACAGCAGGAAAGGCAAGCTTCTTTACATGTTTCTCGCTCAGGCTTTGAAGAGCAGTCAATAAGTTGTAATGGCAGTGCATCTTCCTGTCAGGATGGTGACAATGATGGCATATTTTCTGTTCTGACAGAGACTCAAAGAAATTACTTTCTAAAAGCAGATGTTGAAGTCAGACATTTTTAAATCGGTAGGTCTGGATAGCTTGCATCAGAGTTTTAAAATGCTGTTTGAGTAGCTTTCTGAATACTTGACACTGATTTTCAATGAAACTTGGAACAGTAAGCTAGTTTCAGAATTTTGAAAAGAAGCCAATGCTATAAGAAAATCTGAAAAAGTGAGCAATCTGGTGGGCCTACTGGGCCTTTTCAGCTCTAAAGAATGACCCAAGCAAGGATGGTTAATAAGATTGTTTCTCATTGTCAGTGATTCGTTGACAATAGATTCTGCTAGTTAACTTGAAACATTGTCTCCATGAGAGAAAAAATGATAGTATTGATGCAAACACAGAGCCTTCTACAATTTCAGACACATTTTCATTAGAAATTAAAATATTACAAAGTAAACAAAATGCACATTAATTTGGTACTTTTCAAACCTGAATTGAAAACTTAATACATGAGTCTCTCAATACAATCAGCCAATGAGCATGATACTATTTAGTATATTTATTAACAGCCCACTGAGGGGATTGACAGATGACATAAAGTGGGAGAACCATAAGCTGTGCAGATGACATGCCCCACAGCAAGTCTGGTACTAAGACCCTAGGAAGTGGAATGCTGGCCATGTTCACTGTGGCTGAAAAGGACTTGGGGGCCACGACAGACAGAGACACAAAGATGAGTTCATGCTATTACTGTTCTGTGGTGTTTCCAACTATTTCCACTCATTGGTAAAGACCTGAAGTGTTAACAACTAGGGGTGAATTTTACACTGAGAATTGCACTAGTGGGACACATGAAAAAAAGTACATTCTCCCAAGAAGGATTTTGTTAAACAGCAGACAGTCCAGAGAAGGCACATGGGAAGGACAAAAAGATTGAAAATCATTCTTTGTACTAATACAATCAAAGAGCTCCACTGGTTTAGATTTATGCGCAAAAGTTTAAAGAGATGACTTCATTTGGTTTGTAAGTATTAACATAAGAATAGAAATCTCATAATAAAGTGTCCAGCAGATAGAGACATAAGATGTGTTGGCTTGAAGCTAAGGTAAGACGGATCAGAAAAAGGTGTATTAAAGCCATTTGATGTATCTGTTGCTGAGGTATGTTCTTGATCCTCACAAATGTTTAAACCAAACATGCTTTACAGGACACTGAATAGTTGAACATTAAGTTCATGAGCCATGATTTTCCCTGGAGTTTCTAATGTTAATTTAATGCTTTGGATGCAGACTTTGGTTTTCATAGAAGTCAAAGGAGTAAAAGAGATGCTGGAAGGACTTTAGATGCATTCCTGAATTTGATGCTATACCTTTGGGGAATTTCGTTTCGGTCTTACCTGGTGTTATTTCAGAATATGCTTTTCATGTTTCTAGACAGAACACAGCTGGAAGCCCATAACAACAGAGGAGTGTCCTCAGCAGGGCAAGGAGTGGCTGCAGGAAAATAGAAAGCTGAACCAAGGCCTAACTTCTCTGCATACATACTGCAAAATTTGTGTCTTTCTAAATGTCTCTATCGCCATCCTTAGCAGTTGGGCAGTCTGTGACTCTGCATCCTGGGTTTCCCATATTAGTGTTGTGGCACTTACCAGCAAAATGAGAGAAGAAGGGCTGAGGAGAGCTCTAACATTGGTTCTTCTGAAGATGAGCTATTAGGCAGCAAGCATGTACGCTCAAGTGGCAAACTGGCAAGCAGTGATGTGACATTAGTGCAGCGGAGAGTACACCAAGTAGGAGGTAAGAAGAGCTGCAGCTTTGGTCTCTGGTGTTGAGTCTTTTTTTTTTTTTTTTTTTCTTTTTCTTCTATGAAGAAACTCATCCAGGAAGGCTTTATAAGACTTTTTATACTCCGTACTTTATATCATCCTTCCCCCACACCACCCCCCATTCATTTTATTCTCAAGGAGTTGGTTAAAAAAAGTATGCATTAGGCTACAACATAATCCAGTTAGGATGTAGCTTAACCTAGTTACAAGTAATCATGGTAAAAGACAGAAGAAGACAAGGGGACAGGGTGATGCAACTTTCCACATAGGTAGAATCCTTGCAAACTCTTCCTGAAGAGTGAAAGCAAGTGGAATGTTAAAACTTTGAAGACGTGTTTCCCTGATACATGAATAGCTCACATTAGCGTTAACAGAAATTACCTACACGGCCTATAGACTGAACAGGCTCAATATTCAAGTTGACTCCATGGGAGCTGCTAGGTACAAAGAAAACAGTACAGAAAGCTCCTTGAGTTTCCTTTATTTTCTTATGACCCCCATGAAGACAAATATGTACCTTGGAAGTGCAGTCTAGATAGTATTGCTTAAATAGAATAGACATGAGGAAAAGCTCTTTTTTTTTTTTAGGACAGAAACCATATGTAAAATCTAATGAAAAACAAAAAGACAAAGAAAAACAGTGTTATTAATCTTCAAGATACCTTTTTCAACTATGTCAGTTGCTATAGCAAAAAGTGACTTTTTTTTCTCTTCTAGTTCTTCATTGGGCGGAGCCTTTTAGTAGTTACACCTATTGAAAAGCAAGACAGCCTTTGGAGGGAAATTTCCTTGTTACTCTAGCAAAATAATCTCATGCAAGATATTTCTAGACTGGTAAAACCCACTCTACATGTTTTTGTCTTACAAACTTGTTCTTCTTCAAATTCATGTATTCTGCTTGTAGGATGAAAGCAGTTGCTTCCCAATAGAACTCTGTCTTTTCACTCTTTGTTTGGAACAGCTGTATGGGAGAAAAAAGTAAAAAGGTGAAATGACATTTTTTATTTTTGTTGAGGTATTTAACCAATAAATGTGCATTTCTTAATTACTGCTGAATGAAAACATTTTAATTGTAATACTCTCAAAAATATTAATTGCATCAATGTGCTAAAAAAATAAACTTTAAGGGCAGAACTACAAGCTATGTGCTAAATACAATCTTTTGTGTGCATTTTTAGTTGATTTTTTTAAGTATTAATGAATGTCAATGCACAAACTAACATTTTTTTAAGGTATAGAGTGAATAAATTAGACATTTTAAATATGCTTTATTTCTCTTGATCAGTAGCCCATGAAAGCATTTTCACTGACTCAGAAGGAAGCTAGATGAGCAATTTCTGAGTAAAAGATGTGTAGCACGTTTAGATTCCAAAAATCACTATTATCATTCCTATTATAGCAACTGAATAACCAGGTCAAAATTCCGCTCGCATAATCTTATCGCATTGAAGCTACAAACAACTGTAAATACAGGGCACTTTCAATCTAACTCTCTTCATTTTCTTTGTTGAAATCGTAATGATTTATTAAGATGTATCTTCATTAAAGTTGTGCTCATCTTAAATTTTTTTTTGTGAATGTGAAATGCAACCTCATTGACAAATGGCACAAAAAAAGCATAGATATTTTCTGCATCCATCTTCATTAAAAAGGTCAGATGGTTAGAATCATAGAACGGTTTGGGTTGGAAGAGACTTTAAAGATTATCTTGTTCCAACCTCCCTGCCATCAGCAGAGACACCTCCCACTAAACCAGCTTGCACAAGGCCTCATCCAACCTGGTCTTCAACACGTCCAGGGATGGAACATCCACACATTCAATATCACTGAGAAACAAAACATCAGTACAGAACACAAAAAGAACAAGTAACATTGCTCTTTGACAAGTTGAATATTTACATCACTTCTGGCCCTGATGGATTTCATTCTAGTTAGTTAAAGAAATGACTGAAGCAATCTCAAAGCCATTTGGGATTATTTCCAAGAAATTCTGAGGGGAAGGGTAAGATACTGGTAATACAAATATAGCTCAAGCTTTTAAAAAAATTATGGAACAAAAATAAAATTACCTGTAGGAAGCCACAGGGTAATAAGGAGATAGGTAAATCATCCCATTACCCTCCTAAATCACGGGTAAAGTCAAACTGCTATAATTTTTTTTTGTAATATCATGATTGGCATCATGAGACAATAGTAGCAGTACTGAATCACATATGTCTCAACTCATTCCTGGAACAATTGCACATGATATTCTCACATGAAAGGTAGGGAAACATAGGCTAGGCTACCATTTTTCATGGTGGATCTAATGCTGGTTACGTACTCATTCTTGAGGAATAGTTATTGAAGACCAATTTTCAGAACTAACAGGCATAGCAAGAGGGATTTTGTAGGACGTTGTTCTTGGTGTAGGCAGTGGAAGTACAGGAAGCCTCAAGTCATCTGGGACCTCCCCTGTTAATCAGGGCTACTGATACGTGATGGAGAGTGACATGGCAAGCTCCTCTGCCAGCTCCCTCAGCACTCAGAGGTGGATCCCATCTGACCCCTTAGATTTGTCAGTGTCCAGGTGGTATAACAACAGGTCATTAACTGTTTCCTCCTGGATTATGGAGGGTTTATTCTGCTCTCCAACTCTTTCTTCCAAGTCGAGGAAGATCAGGGGGGCACGATCTGCCCTCTGTTCTTTTGTGAGTAATTGTCTAGTGCAGTAGATTACACTATATTAATTCCAGTTATTATATACAATTACTATATCATCATCATCATCACTGCAGCTGTGGTGTACACTCTGAGCCAGCATTTGGTGCTGGTACAAAGCATAGCTAGGGAAATGAATGACCCAGTGACCATTGCCCTCTCCTCCAATCAGTGTGTCCAACAGACTTCCATAGGCTTTAGAAGCAGTCAGAGAGGGCAAAACTAAACTGCAAAAGCCAACTATTGAGGGGGATTCCTTGGGAAAGCACTTCTCAAGTAAAACACATCCAGGAAAGTACACAATGCTGGCTCACAATCAATACCACTGATATTGTTTGCCCCTTGGACTGGTATCATGTAGAAAATGCTTTCAGTATCAAGCCATGAGAATTAAATTGGAAAGAGAGTAGAAAGGAAAGATTAAAGCAGTGTTTACTGTCTCAAGTGCCATACAGACCCTGTCTGAACCAGACCAATATCATTTAAATGGATTAGAAATTTCAGTCTCCATGCAGGATCTGAGAAAATTTATTATCTGGAAGGTGCCATCTGTTTTGTAATAACACCTTGACCTAAATAAATCTGTCTGGTTCTAGGATGAGCATTACAGAATGCCAGCTCTCAGTGACATCAGTCTTTGAGGGTGGGTTATAAATAAATGATAACAATAATAGATATAAGAAATTTAAACTGTAGCTAGCTGGGAAAGATACACTGTTTTAACAGAAATATTCAGGTTTCAAAACTTTTACATTGTTTTCCAAGAGGAAGAAACTTGACATGTTTTATAACTTCTCCTTATCAAATGAGAAAGGTTTGTCACATAATAAGCAGAACACCAGGATCAGGGGACTCACCTGGAAGTTCCAGACTCTTCTGCTGACCACTTGTCCAACCGAGAAGGATATTATCATCAACAGGCAAATGAGCAGCCGAAGTCCTCCCTCTGCTCTTAAATTATAGACCAACTGTCCAACATGCCAGAGCACTGGAGGGAAGAATAAGTCAATGCATTCACTCACAGCACAGGATGTGCAGAAGGGAGTAAGCTGACTCCTGAACCATGCCATGATAGATAGAAGGACCCAGGTGATCAGTCCAATCATCTTACCCCTTCATCCTGGGAGCTCCACTTGCTATGAAGACTCAAGGAGCCCTCTCAATAGCCAGAATACACACAGAGCACATCCACTGTGTAAACAGGTCACCCAACTGCACTGTAACCAGAGTCACATCTTATAGAGGTGGCTTCTTGCCCCACCTCCAAGTGGGGGATAAGGAAGATGGGGGCACCTGGTGGTGATCTCCTAATCAGTTCCCACCAAAGGCTGGCCAGACCCTGGATGAAAACCAATCAGGAGGGTCCTGGTTGTGGACATCATCCATATGCCAACTCTCATTTAGGGCTGGGGGTTTAACCACAGCACTTCACGGATTCATGTCTTTAATATGAATTCCTTTTGAGGAACTTTATGTCTCTGACAGATGACAGTACTAGTGAACTTTTTTGGATTCAAAATTATTAAACGTGGAACAAGTCTGTCCTGTTTGATCTTCACTGGACAACTATTGTTTCAATCACTGCAGCAGTATCAAAGTAATTGTTTTCTACCTGGAATATGGCCTGAAATATGGCCTAAAATATGTTTTTAAAGGCACGTATCAATTTCTGGTGTTTTGTGGGGGGGGTTTTTTGTTTGTTTGTTTGTTGTTGTTTTTATTTTTTTTTCATTTATTTTACAGATAGAAGCATTAACCTTGAATTTTGTTAGAAGTTTCATTCCTCTTTTTTCCATGCTTTCCTAAACGTCTTAGCTCAGGTAGATATCATCAGCCTGAATTTAATCTTATAATTATTCTACATTTCAACAATACCGCTTACTTTTAGTCCTTATTGAGGCTGTTAAATCATGATCCAGACCAAGTGCCATTTGCATTAACATGTGTATAACAACATAAACACTCAAGTAGATTCAGTTCTCTTAAGACATCTATGACATACACATCTGTGTCTGTGTCATCCTAAAGTCCAATTTCTCACCAATGGAGGGAAATCTATCTGATCAAATGTAGGTGTCTACTTTAGGATGAGATAAATGGTATCTGAAGAGCAACTGATTCTGTCCACTGACTGAAAGAAGAGCCCAGGAGTGCCTGAAAGTCCACAGACATCTACACTTAATTAGATGAAGCCAACTTTTAAAGGCAATGGCTGAGACGAAGTTCTTATCTGTGTACATGGAAATACATAACGAAAACAAGCCCTCAGGAGTTTACAGCTTGGAGCCCTGATCCAGATGGCTCCTGCCCACACATAGACTGACAGATAAAAAGTTAAAACAAAGCACAGGAAAAAGACAGTAATATTATCCTTCAGCATCCTCAAAGGGTGCTAAACGTGCTAAAACTCTGAGCTGATCATCTTTCTCTTAGCATGGGATCTCACATTACAACTCACTGTGCAACCTTGGGTAGTCAGAGCCATCCCACTGCCTCTGCAGAGCAACTGAACTCTTAAGCCAGAATGAGAGTTCCTGCCTTGTATCAGTCTGACTTCCTACCCAAGTCATTTTGCCAGCATTCACATACTGTTACAGAACATCTAATTGTTTCATTCTTGATTAAGCTGCCTTGGTCATGTATCAATATGTACTTTGGAGTAGGTTTAATTTTGAGTGATTAATTTTTCCGAATTCCCCTTCTGTAAACCAGCAACTTCCCTTTCCAGAAAAGTAAACACCCAATTTAGAAATCACAGCATTTGGGGAGGTGGGGGTGGGGAGAGTGTATTTATAATTATAATTTAGCATTTTAGCACTCCAAGTAAGGAATTAGTAAAACAGCCTGACAATAGTCTTCAGTGGAGTTCAGAATTCTTCACCCTTGCTGCAGGGCCCTGCACTACTTAGTACAGTCTAAATTCTGTCAGTTCTTAGCATGCCTCATTATAGTATTATAGTAATGCTGCAGAATAGTGCATTAAAGTGGCAAGATGAAGGAATAACCACTTGAATGGTAACGACCATGGTCATTGAGAATGCTGCAGAGAATGTAGGTCCTGTTTGTGTGTGCACAAGGAACTTATATGCAACAGACCATTATTCGCTAGTTTTACTAAGAGGTTCCCTTTGGGTTACAACCTTCTGTGTGATTTCAACTAAGAAAACAGTCTTTACTGACAAAAGAAAGTGCCCAGGAAAGGGCCTGAAGGTTTACTGTCTTTGAGGGAAACTGCTGGGGAACAAGAGAGAGCAGTCCCCCAAACTCAAGTCCTCTGTATTATGCAACTATTGAAAATACTGTTCTCCAAAGCCTTTCATGACCCTCCTTCTGGTGGTATGACAAGCTACTCAAGATCTAAGCATGATGGAGTGCTTTGTTTTGATTCCTGAAATGCTACTTTTCATTTCAAGGCAACAGTCAGTTTTAAAGTTGATTCTGTTGCTAATGGTGGCTTTGATGCAATTATCAGTGTTGGATTGACTCAAAATGCCAGTTTATCCTTATAGTTCTGAAGATGCTTACGTATTTTGAAAGGTTTTTTTGTTTATTCCAGTTGTATCTGTGGTCTAATGAAAGATATTATTTCTCTCTAAAGCCTTGTGTTCTTTGTATCCATAGATTTTAATTGCCATCAGGAATCTCCATCCTTGGAGACTTTCAAAACAGCTGGACAAGATGATTCATCTCTGAAGATGGTTCTGCTTTGAGCTCGAGGTTGAACTAAGTGCTATCTGGAAGCTCCTTCTAACATATATCAATCTGTGACTTTCTAAGGCTTAAACTACATAGGTTTCAAATACACCCTTTTAAAGTATTTGTAATGTGGGATCTGAGCAAATATTTTAATTCTAGTGATAGCTTGATCAGCTAAAAAAGGCAGATTCTCAGAAAGCTACAAGAAAATATGAAGCAACGAGTTGAATTTGCAAGGATACTGTCAGGTTCCTTTTAACTGCCTTGGGCTTCCCAGATGGAGAATGGATTTCCATCTGGAGATGGTTTTGTTCAGGTCTGATAGTTTTGCTCTCAATGACAATGCAGGGTAGTAGATCCATTCAGACCAAAGAGTATATATGAAGTGCATGTATACAGTAGGATAGGCAGCAGTATGATTTGAAGATGTATCTCTGTCACATGTAATAATGCCTCTCCCTCACACTGGAAACAGATCTGGGAACGGAAGACAGAGCTGTAAATTGTTATGGCTGTATTACATGCATGTGTGTTTGGGGGTGGTGGCTGGACAGAGAGAAAGAAATTTATCAGAGTATTTAGGCATGGCTTTATTTTTATAGAAGAGCATGTATGGTATCTTCAAGTGCAATAACCTATTTGAGTTTCCAAAACCTAAAGAAAACCCCATAACTGTTACGTTTGAAGGAAAATTACAGCCAATTTCAAGTACGAGTTTTCTAAACTGATAATACAGCATCTTTTACACCACTGGAGTTGAAAGGGAGATTTTATTTTCCACAAGTGTTTTGGAGTCTAGCACTGCATTTATAATGTCCATATCATATTTAGCATTCACTTTAATGGTTCAAATATTTTGTTAATTGAAAAACAACTGCAGTGCAGCAAAGGTAGATTTTTACTTTAATATTAGTTTTACTTCATCTAAAATTAATCATGACCAGTGAGAGCTTATTTATATAGTAGAGTGTAATTAAAAATGGTCACTGATTTAGGCTATTCTCTGTAGCCCTGATCCTGCAAATACATGTGACTCTAACTTTATGCTAAACAGTTTTACACTAAGTTATACAAAAATACTAAAGCACATAAAAAGGCTCAGAAGAAGTGTTTTTAAAATTAAGATATATACAGACATGTTCTAGTGTTCAGGATGTTCTGCAGCAATCATATTGCTCTTACTGAACATCTTTACCTGCTCAACAACAGTAAGAGTCAGTATTCTTATTCATAGAAAGAAAACCAAACATATGTCTCCAGGAAGAATAAGAGTTGAGATGGGGAACCAATGGATGAATTTTTGTTAACCAAGATTAATTGGTACCTGTGGCTTTCATTTAAACTAAATTAACAGACTGAAGTTCAATCTAATGTTACCAGTCCAATCTAGAAGCTTGTGAAGCCAAGAAGATATCACTCAGCTCAAACCCCAAAAGCTTCATGTGGGGAAAAAAAAAAAAAGAAATCAATCCAGTGTTAGGCATTTACAGATCTTGGCTCACATATTGTAACACAAATCAGTTTGGCCTAGCGTTTATCGGATGAAATATGCCTTCTGACATTGTGTAGGTGATGGAAGCTACAAAAACATTCACATCTGACAATATGAGGTGCCAAATCAAATCAGTTTCAAAATTTTGCTGTAAATTGCAGTAGGATTTACTGGGGGTAATATCTGGTAAGGCTGTTAGGAAATTTTAGGTCATCAGTAATGACCTTTTTGCTGAGGCACCTCCAGCAGTCTGTATTATATACAGAACCAGATGTTGAATCCCATGAAGTGTTGATCTATAAGCTCTGAGCTAGAAGGCATGAATCAGTGCCCATTTACCGAGACTTACTGGCTGGGCACTACAATCATAAGTTCATTTAAATGGCTTTTAGCTCTTCTAAAACACTCAAGACATCAGGCACAATTATGATGACTGTCTGCATGAGACTGTGTAGATGTTACTAAAATGTCCTCATCAACTGCTTAGACCTAACAGCCTGTACTGGAGGTTTGGGATTTTGGATGTCAGTTCCCTTCCTTTTTTTTTTCCTGTACCAACATGATGATGAGAGGGACTTGTTTTAGCTGATAGGACATTAAAAAATGCACCTGATTACAACTTTAAAAATGATGCTTATAAAGTCATAGACTACACAAGAAACATGACTGATTTCCTTCATAACTTAAAAAAAAAAACAACTGCCCAACATGTTCTTTTCATTCACAGCACACTTAATAATATCTGAGCAAATGTTACCCCAGGCCTCATTCTGGACCACTAAGCATGAATAAGCACCACAGTGCTTTTGCTAAATGACCAGACTAATACAGCATCAGTGTAGTTGATGCATCATTTGTCATAGTCACGAAGATGGAAAATACTTCCATGCAGTTGTTTGTTTGGGAACTGTGTATTTTCAGAAGGCATATTCAGAAGGAAAACTAAGATTATTAGAGCACATTAAGCTATCTTTGGTATCTAGATAAAATATGAGAGATGTCTCTATCATAAGTTATAACAAGTAAGAAAGTAAACTTTTAGCTCTCCTGGCATATACCTGTGCACCTTCATCAGTCTTATTTTGAAAGTAGTATATTATTCTTCAAGATTTTTGAGTTTTCATTTGTGTATCAGTTGGATCTGGAACCTCACTCACTTTGTGTGCATGAGCACTGTTCTGGCCAGTGGCAAATTCTAGACTAGCAACACACTCAAAAAAGTATTGTGTGACCTTAGACAAGGTCAAGTTCAGGGCAGGCAAAAATATTAAAGTGTCAGAGACAAAAAAAAAAAAATCTATGTGCATTTTTCAGGAAAACCCAAACACATCCAGCTACACCTACAAAACCACATTACCCACTTGAAACAATGAACAGATGAGGAATAACAGTGCTTAAAACAAAACCAGAATTCAGTGAAATTAATAAAACGGACTCCATTAATTTCTGTAAGCTTTTCATAAGGCTTCAGTGTGTAAAATCTGCAAACTAAGCAGCAGATATTTAACCAGCACCTTCTTCATGGACATAAAACTACAGCTGTTTCTTTAAAGGAAAGAACCTTGCCCTGTATGTACTGCCTGAGGGGAGTGAGGGTGCTGGGTGCTGCAGTAGCCCAGCCCATGTGGTTCAAACCATGCAGATGCTTGCTGCACTTGTCTCCTAGATGAGGATTTCAGCATTGCTCAGCACATCTATCTGGAGCAGAATTAAAGTGTTTGCTCTCCAAGTGAACCCAGAGGAATGCAGAGGATATGAAAGGGACATCAGGACTTTGCTCTGAGCAGTGACAGTGCAGTGCCTGCTGCAGTTTTTTTCTATTCCATCTCATAACTTCAATGTTAAAGTTACTCGGTTTTAACTTCTCAGAGAGTTGGGTGGGGGCGTGATGTGTGGGTGTTCATTTGCGATGAAGGAAGTTATAAAGAAGTCCAATTTTAGACAGAATTCCTTCACTTCAGACCATTGTTTTTCCCTTTATCATCCATTTCTCCTCTTCACAACTTCTTTCAGTAATGTTTTTACTTCCAGTCTCCCAATCTACCAGACTACCTCTACTTCATGGTTAAAAACCAAAACATTGTCTTTTTCCTTCTTATATTTTCCCACTTTCACTGCTCTGTCCTTTAGATGGTGGGTTTGAAGGTAACACTATAATCTCATAAAATTTATTTTAAATTCTTGGAAGATCTGTCTTGTTGTTTATGTACCTCATTGCAATTCCTGTCTACCTTGTGGGCTGCCTATACTGGACGTACAACAGACCACTGATTCCTCGGATCTTGCAGAAAGGTTGATTTGTTCAGGGTTCTTTGTTGTATCTGGATCCATTTGTCAAAGCCAAACGCTAACCCAGAGATTAACATTTGTTAAGAACTTTCTGGGCCTGACTGGTAGAATAATCAAGGAAAAGAAAAGATGTTTTATCTTGTTACAGAAAATGCAAATCTTAATTTTAGCAGATCTTAGATCTAAAGCTGAAATGAAATAACATTTTAAATGGCCAAATTGAATGAACAGAAAAATGCACCATCCGGAAAATATTCCATCTGACTCCCAATTGACATCTTAACTAAATCATTTTAGTAAACAAATAAGAAACAGAATTGAAAAGAGACAGATTGAAAGGGAATGAAGATGACTGTATGAAAGCTGAATCCCATAGTTTTATGAGTTACAGCTGATAACAGAGAAAAGTGATAATTACTAATCTCTCATATTCATCAGATGACTGGAAGGTCTTCAATGCTGGCAAAACAAACTACCGATCTTCCCCAATCAGCCTCCACATTGCCAGAGAAGGGGGATATTTTTCATCTTTAGGCTGTTATGCAGTTATTCCACTGCCACTCTGATTTCTCTCTTCTAATCCATTGATGAAGAAACTATTCTACAAATACTGTTATTTTAGAATCCTTTATAGTTAAAAAAACCAAACCAACAAAACAAACAAACAAACCACCACAAAGAGGAGACCCACTTTGACATCCCAGTGAAAAGTACACTGATTGCAATGAATCCTTGAAAAACATCTGCCTGTCCTGATTCCCCAGTGCCAGCACCATGTCAGTCTGCAAGCCATGGACAGCGATTCCCCCATATAGCAGGGTCTTCCACTGCATTTGCTGTTTGATCACCCAGTCCGTGTTCATGAAATCATCTTAATTAATCTCCCACTAGCTAAAGCAACTTTCTGTAACATATCATGTTTCATTTCATTATTTGAAAAATTGGGTACTATTGACTATAGGCTGGCAGATAATCTGTTTACATTTTTAACTGCCTTTCTCATTCAACTACTTACATCTTTTGATGTTGCTCCTGAGATTCTTTACAACATTTTCTTTTTTTATAATATCTTATATAAGGTTTTCTCAAAATTGAAAAGTGACCTTGCTCTCAGTCTCTAAACTGTTCATAACAATTCATATTCCCTTTATATATATGTGAAAGACAAAATCTGACGGAGTGGGTAACTAGTTGTCTGGCATGACAGCTTATGTTATCTCTGGTTTTCACCTGGGATAGTGTGCGCTACTTAGGGATTTTTCTTTCCTAAAATTAATGAATGTACTTGGGTCACTTCATGTTAATTTCTTTCTAGCTCACCTGAAAATGTTCCAGAGCAGAAGAACCCTGTGGTTTCTAGGGGCTGTCATGAGTGTTAGACCACAAAAGCCTTATCCAGTGATGCTGGAATAGAAAAGTTTCTCACTGACTTCAATAGCCATGCCCTGTGGAAGCCCTCTAAAACTTTTTGTCGAAGAGTACATTGTTTTTCCTCTGATGATAAAGCTAGTCAGATCTTCAGGGAACAGAGAGCAGCCCTACATCCTCATGGGAAAAAAAGAGAGGGTCATGGATGCGCATGGCCCACAGTGCAAGCACAACGTACACCTACACCACGGCTGCCATATCTGGCATCATTCTACACTGGAGCTGCCCCCAGCAGGTATGAGGCTGGTCCTAAATGGGAACTGCAGCAAAGGCCGTTAATAAAGCATTGGAGTTAAACTGTGCAGTGCTTCAGGGTGAGAGTGAAAGAATATGGGAGGAATAAAGGACAGTTCTTTAATGGGGAGGGACTGGCTTCTCCCTTCATCATCAAGCAGATGCAATATATTCTGTTCTCAGCTGGTTTAATACCCCAAGATCAAATCTATCAATCTCTGCATTTACTTGAGTTCTTTGCTAGAATTATTCTCTTCAACTGTATGTTTAATGCTTGACCACTGCGAAGGATGAAAAAACCAAGTTCACTATCTCTCACTAGCTACTTCAATGAAGCCGATGAAGATTTTTCCCATCTTTGTGCCTTAAAAATTACTTAACTAATTTTTATAGACTGAGGAACAGTAAAGCTCTGGCTCTCTTTTAGGCAGAAAAAAACAACTTATATGATGATACATAGTTTAATACATCTCATGTCTTACTAAATAATGTTAGCTCACCATTCAGACAAATGCTGGCATGAAAATCAACAGAGATATATTAAAATATTAAATACAACTTGCCTGAAATATTTATTCATCTTTATAACTTCCACATAAAATAAAAGTGCATTCAGGGGAGAATCTGGATGGCAGTAATATGGGGAAGTGGTAATCAAGACACCTCTGTCAATGCTGTTTCTGCTTTGAGTTAATGGTCAACAGACAGTGCAAACCCATAGTTATATCAGTTTATCCTAGGTATGGCAAAACCAGTTTTTGAGTAAGATATTAAGGTTACAATTTACTGAAGAAGTAGCAATTTTTTTTCAATAACATCTGCAAAAACTTAAGTATGCATTGCTAGAGGATCATTACCAAAAAATCAAATATTTATTAAAAAAAAAAACAACATAATTTCGATCTCAATTTAGTGAACATCCTTCCATTTTAGGTGCAAAGACAAAACCATGGTATTTTCCAGTGTAATCCTTGCTGAAATAGCCATGATTTCTGAGATAATTATGTGTGGTTTCATTTTAATGGTTTTGAAACCTTTTAACTACTGACATGTTGTTGAAAGTTTTTTTCGAAATATTTCGATAAACAAAATAAGTAGGAAATCCCTCTGTTTTTTCAAGCACTTTCAACTTCAGTCAGAATCAGCATTTTCTTTCAATGATTCCTCTGTTGATGATCCCATTCTTCCTCCTTCCTGCAAGTGCACGTGCATTCACACCTGGTTGTACACAGCCTAGGGGTTGGGTTTGGGGTTTTCCTTTCCCTCTTTGGAAAGGAGGCTGGGCATTCAGTGCTATTAAGGCCAGTTCCTCCTCTGCCTGGATAGGTTCCAGCTCACCATTCCTCCCTTGCCAGACAGACTGCTACCTGTCAAAACCCATAAGCAAGGGGAAGGAAGGGGATTTTCATCTCCCTTGCTCAAAGTCTCCTGTTTGAGAAGAAAATGTAGCTTGGCCATGGGACTAAAAGATAGTATGCAACAGTTTCTAAGTAACATCTGAGGAAGCCAAAGGAAGAAGAAGTCCAGATGCCACTTCTTACATTAAGGATCACTGCAATAAATACCAAACCAACAAAAACAAACAACAACAACAACAACAACAACAACAAAAAACCATAAAAAGTCTTTGAGGCAGACAATGGAACCCAAAATAGCACCTTATTCTTCAGATGACAGGCAACAAAATGGTTACTAGTCTGACATAAAAGTATCTACCTAAGATGAAAAAAAAACAACCCTGGCCAGAGAATCAACCACATTCTTTGAAACATCAAAGTACAGCTAGAAATAAATTGACACAGCTAGAAATAAATTGGTAGAATAATCATTGATTTTAACTAATGGAGATACCCTATCATTTATAGGTAAGCAGGTAGACAAATCTTTCTGATAGAAAATCAACAACACTACTGTCTTTTGCAGGAAAATATTGATTACCATAGCTTTTTCTGAAGGAAATCATTAAAACATCTTTATATGACTAAAATGAATACATTTGAATATTTCAGAGATGATACATAAATTCCAGACTTGAGGTTTAATTCATTTGCCTAAATTTTAGCAACATAGGCCTAAACATAGTGCTGGTGAGGTTCCTGAAGGTTAAGCAGGATTTGCTATGGCATCTCCACTGGCACTACACATCTAGGTTTAGACAACTGAACCAAGCCGTTTTATCTTGTCCCTTTTGAGGACATAACCAACGATTGAAAAATCTCAAAATATCCCGTAAAATCAGTGTTCAAACTCTTGGCTCAGCTGTAGAAAACAGTTACTTTTCATTAGTAAGATGACTGCTTTTTTACTATAGTCAGCAGAGATCCACAGTATTATAAGACTACAGATTAATTATAACCATATTCTTTCAGTGACATACTTGGACAGTAAGGGCCAGATTAAATACATGTTTACAGTAGGAAAAATCTCTCTTATTATTAAACATACTGTGAAGACGGTACATGATTACATCCATTTCTCTTAGCTGTGATGTTTTTTCTTTCTCCTGAAGAAGTAAACTTTCCAAATTATTTTAAAGAAATCTTTCTTCTTAATAACTCCAAGTTTAAAACTTCTTTCCCAGTAAATGCAACTATCAAGGGCTTTACTGCAGGTTGCAGGAGGCATTAAAATGTCAATAATTAAACACTACATGAATAGGAATTTTGAAGGAAAATGGACCATAAGGCTTGCTGCTTTCTGACCTCCAAGTACTATAAAATTGTTTTCCAATAAATTCAGGGGAGTTCTTCTTTTTATCCTTCATTTTTAAAATGAATGCAGGACTTCTATTAAACAGATTTATTTATTTTTTACCCCAAGAAACACTGGGCTTCCAGGAACAGCTTATTTGTGCTTATTTTTATCTATTACTACTTTTGAGATGCTGTATTTTCTGATAACTCACGGCTTCATGTAAAAGAGGTTGATAAATACAGGATACCTTTACAACATTGATTAGATTTATTCACATTAGAAATGCAATGCTTTCTTTGTTGGTCAATATGCATTCTCCTGAAGCTTCAGATTTTATTATTTGATAAATTCTATAAACGTCATAGAGTTTTCAAATCCAGAAGTACTGCAAAGTCACAATACAAATGCTTGCATTACCTTTTGTTATCAGGGTCAAATCCTGAATATATTTGAATACCATTCTACTCTCTTCAAGATACTGAAATCATGAAGTACAATTTGCTGACATTTTCACTTGTTTTGTTCATTCAATGCCCTCCTTGTGTCTTTTGAAATAAGACAAGGGGACACATTCAACTAAAAGTCACTGTTAGCTTCTTGAACCATGCTCACTAATACACATAACTGCCTTGTCATGGCTAATCTAAAATATTTCTTCCTATTCCTTTTGATGGTTGATCTAGGTCTTTGCATATTGGTCACCAACGAGAAGCACTTGAAATACACTACTCAAGACATATGTTAAGAATAAAAGAGCACTACCTGCCATAAAAAAGGATATATTAGAAATAAAAGGACACACAGCAGCAAAAGTGTCAATCTGACTCTTGCTTTTAAAAACGAATGTAAAACATGGGCAAGTATTGCTCATTTCACTAACAATCAATTAATAAATATACAGACATGGATCATTAGCATTTGCAAATAAACATCACCTCTTTGCCAAGAGCTGAGAACCTGAAGTGCAGTGAACTATGCTTTTCATATTTTGGTTCAATATATTTTTTAATATGTCTTTTGTATTTGTACTCAAAATAAATTAGGACTGCAATACAATTAATATTGTTCTTAAAAGTATCTTCCATAAAGGAGCATGCCCAGTCACACAATCTGATATTTCAGTCTGCTCTTGAAATTGTTCTTTTAAGCCTCAAAGCTAAAAAAGAAGGCAACAATCCAATTATCAGTAACTGATTGTTCACAGGACCTTTTTAATCATATAGTCTACAGGAAGTCACAGGAGAGGCCACTCATTTTTTGTGTATGTACAGCCCATTAAATATTCTTGGCAATCAGTGATATTGTTATTGGAAAGCCTGAATTAAAAACGTCTTCTGTTGTAACCTGTAATACTTAAGGGACAATCTCCAACAGAGTACAACTGGCTGACTTTTCCCTTGTTCTGTCTCTTCAGTGCTCTCCTTGTATCTTTTAAAATAAAAGCATCTCACATTCTATCACAATTCAGTTGTATTTCCTGAGCCTCATGTTTCCATGTGATTAGGTGTCTCTGGAGGCTTTCTTATTTAGTCAACAGTAAATTGGGTGGTATTTAGGTTTTCCAAATACAGTCGAGATTACTGAGCTCTAACATTACACTGAGGAGAAATGTTTGCTGCTTTGTCATTCAGTAACACTTTCTGTCTGTGGAGCAAAAGCTTGAACCTCCACCCTCCAAACAAGAGAAAGGCATAACCTTCTCTGGAGTCCTGAGCCACAGGCCGAGTTCTCCAGCACACAGCAGTATCCTGGGGGCTCTGCTGCTGCTTAGGAATCAGGAAACTGCCCTAAACATACTGCTCAACTCATCTGGCACACAGCAGGGTGCCATGGCCCCACTGTGCCTCCTGACTTGGAAGGGGTATGTGGTGTGCCTACACATGCCTTGGGGAGCAGGAACTGGGTGATAGCAGAGGCACATCAGACAGCACACAGAAATGGTCCAGGGTATTTCCAGCAGAAAATCACCACGGGCAGCATTACTGACCAGTTCATTACTACGTGGAAGCACACAAAGGGCTCTTCTCTCCTATCTCTTACTGTAGTATAAACCAGGATGAATCCTGGGGAATGTAGTCAATTCAGGCTGACATTAACCTGGAACAAATGTCTATATCTAGCCTCTTTATGTATACTGAGAGACAGGGCTTTGTTGTCGTAATTACATTTTTTAAAATATGTGAGTTGCATAAATCTCATAATCATTTCCTCTGTCTCTAATGGCTGTAATCTGCAGTTCAAGAAGATTCCTAATTAATATTAATTCCCACCCTGTGCACAGTGTGTTTTGGCAAGTAATTAGGTCTGAAGGGATGGCCAAACACACTGATCTTCTAATTGTGAACAATTTAATTACAGGCTTGTTTTCTGTGTGGAGCTGCATAAGCTATGAGTTTAGTAGAGAGCATCAGTGCAGTCCTGTTACTGAGGCTGTCTCTGAAGTGAGCAGCGGAGAGCGACTGCGGGAGGGAGAGCAGGTTTCTCAGGCCTTCTGCCCAAAAACATTTGATTTTGATGAAAGCCAAACTACCAGCTTATGTGAGTGACTGTTTACCTGGAGGCTGCTACGTCAGACTCTCAAGTTTGCTGCAAATGCCTTCCTGAGAGAAGCTGGCTAACAACTCTGGCTAACAGAGCAGAAAGTAGCCACTCAAAAGGAAGAACACTTCAAATTTTAAATTAGTTCACTAACAAAGAAACTGCCTTTGTCACAAATTTATGGAGTAATTTTGCATTACTCTGCACATGAGAAATTAGGACTGAATTTCTAAAAGAGTAAAAAGGTTTTCTTAGACATTTTAAAATTTTTTACTCATTGAGCTAGACCTGTTAATGCTGAGGGAACCTTTAAGGCCAAGTTATTGTTCTAGATAAGGAGGGAACCTCACCTGTCCCAAGGTGAGACAAAGGTGTCTCTTTGATGTCAAGCAAGGGGACTTTCACTGGCAGGTGGAGTTTTGCACCCTTCATCCACTCTCTTAACACATTTTAAATAGATCCTGAAAATTAACATCAGGAAATCAGCTGTTATGTGTCTCATTCCATTTTTTCAGAGACAGAACAGAGTTCAAATTGCTTCTGCCAAGTCAAAGGTGTGCAAACAAAGTGATCAAAGTACCAGAAGGAACAAGATTGTTAACTTGTTGTTGACTTAATTGATGGAGAATGATAATATAGGCAAATAGTTAACTGTGTAATTGTCAGTAACGAGGGCTATATAAATGGTTAAGTGTGTTTTCACAGGTGCAATTTCACATTCGTATGTACTGATGTCTATTCAAGAGTCTGAGTTAAATTTTGATTCTCCATAGTATTAATACAATTTCTTCAATATGAATCTTTTTTTTTTTTTTTTTTTTTATTTCCTACAGTTAAACTGTATGACTTCTGTGTTTTCATTTTGAAAACTGGAAGATTTTTAGAGTTACCTGAATCTTATACAGGTATGACAAGCAAGCAGAATACAAATAAGGGAATGTTAAATATTGTGCTAAGTGGTTTTCCAATAGCTGCAGTAACTGAAATTATCAAGGAATGGTAGCAGACACCACAGGTTTGTGACTAATTATGGTCTTCCTACTGCTAATCGATGATTTCAATGACTTACATTTTTCTGATCTCCTGAACTTTCTGTGAACATGAAATCAACATATCCTTTGCATGACAGATAAATCGCAGGGTACAGTACTTGCTGCTACTCCTGCTGTGCATCTTTTGAGTTAAACCATTCTTATTTGGAAGAGCCTATGTTCACCATGTTCAGTAGATAATTTGCTCCTAAAGGTAATTACCACTGCAATTTTTGACATGTTTTACGTAATATTCTTGATGATTGCCATTAGCCTAGATGCAAACTATTGCACACTGCAGATGTTGACAAAATGGATAATATCAGAAAAAAAAAAAAAACACAGCACATGAGTTCATCCTCAGATAGTTTGTGAAGTGACTAAGGGATGAAAGTGGTGATTTCATCCCTCCCTCCTTTCCTCCCTTCCTCCCTTGCTTCATCTCTCCATTTTTTTGTTGCCTCATCTTTTATACTGGCAAACATGAGTAAGAATGAGTTGCATAAATTAAGAATAAGTTTTATGACAAATTTTCTGCTTTGTAAGATGATTCTAATGAGCCATTTCCACTTAAAAACTTTGCTGACAGTTACTGATATTTACTGATTTTTCATTTCTAAATATAAGACCTCATTCATCAAAACACAGAAGGACATGCATGATTTTAATTACATGATGGACTTCAAATCTGGAATAGACACTCAAATGTCATTCACACCTCTTTGACCTCTAGGTGATTCTCCAGGGGACTGAATAAAATGTACCAAGACATACTACTATCACAGGGAGGTAATGCCTGCTTGAAGTCACTACTGTTAACTCACCTCAAATTTTGGGCTCCTTTCTGGACTATACAGCTTGTCATACAGGCTGGAAATAGTTGCAAGTCATCAAAGAAGTTAAATATTACACGACAGACAGAGTATCAGAATTCTTGGCAATATTTTAAATGCATGTGTGAAAACAACTACCATCTAATATCAAGCTGGAACAAACTATTGTGATAAGGAAAAGTAATATTCTTTACAGGGGTTTTGCTGGTCCGTATTGGCAATGTCCAGTGTGACATCAATGTTGTGTTGACTTCACAGGTACAGTGTATGTACAATCAAGGCTTACTTGACAATAGTGAAAAGGCTTCTTGACTGAATTTTCCTTTTTGGTGGAGGGAGACTATTCCCTCAAAATTAACTACATGAAGAACTGCTGAATCTCCCCTGATAGCATTAATAGAAATCAGATAGTTCTAATGATGAAATTCACAGACACTGGGAACATATGAACATGAATTATACATAATCACCATGAAAACAAAAATAAGGAAAATATTGCAAGAAAGACTAACAGCTCTAAAATGAAGCATGAATACACATGGAATTATTTTAAAATGTAACCTTCAAACATGCTTTCAGATATAGCAGAAACAGAGACTGGATGGGAAGCCATTCGTAAATTTTGTATTAATACAGCAGAGATTGTTCTTCATTAAAACTAGGAAAGAAGAAGTGGATTAGCAATGCCATATGGGATGCTGTTACAGAAATAAAGCAGGATAAGTTAAATCTACTCAATACATTAACAATCACAAAAATAAACAAGGAAAAAAAGAATATAGGAATAAAGATAAAGCAGTAAAAAGATTAGCCATAAAAGGATAAAAGAAGCTCTGTTGATAGACAGGTAGTGAAAGCAAACAGCAGCACTGAAGGGAGACATGAGAATATTTTATCAAACTGTTTAAAGACTTACTGGAGATCTTAAGCCAAAATAAGGAAAGCACAGCGAGGAGTAATAACTAGAAAAAAATTAACCTCACCTTATTTTAGAGGAAGAAAAGAACAGAAAAGCAGAACAACACCCAAGCACTGCAAGAAAAAACACCTTATTTTCCTAGTGAAAGATGGCAGAACTCGATGCTTGTCTTGAATAAATCAAATCTTCATGAGCGTAAAAGTAGCCTCTGAAAGACGGAAGAATGCTAAATTAAAGAATACAATTCAACCCACTATAGAATAGATATGAGGAAATGAAAAGGACAACATGATATTTGGACAGGTCCCTAAGGTTTCATGTGAAACAGAAATAATACAATCTGCTCTTGTTCCCATGGAAAGTCTTCAGTGTAGTCAATTATACTGCTTTGAAGCTGCCACTCAGAGCAGATACAGGAAACACGGCAACATTTGCTCTAATTAATCTTGTGCAGACAAGATCTTCCTCCTACAAAGCCTCATAGAGCAATGTACAAGATGGTAGACAACTCTTCTCCTGAACTGCATGGAATTTAATGATGGATTATCATGGCATGTAATAGCACCCTTTGAAATCCCTCAGATGGCGATTCAAAATGTTATACAGAAGTATGCCATGAAGTAGCTGCAGCTGGGAGGTGATGAATCTTGGTGACAAAGACTGCATCTTCTCCTCTACCTTCCCTAAAAGCCATTGGAATGGTCTAGGTTACTTGATCATCAGTGTGGAAATGGGTATTTCAATATAAAAGAAGAGAGCAGAGATATAAAGTTTTAGAGCCAAAAATCTGTCTCCTAAATAAATAAATTGAAATTATGTCATGAAAAAGGCTGTCTTACACTTACGCCAAACAGGCTCTACAATTAATAAATTAGATAGGCAATGTCACAGATGATAAATTATCTACACAGAATTTTTTCTATTTAGAAGCTGAAGCTTCTACAAGCTTGCATAACCTCATTCAGAATGCAAATAAATGCATCTTGATATAAGTTCAGAACAATGAACTAAGTACTTCCCATACATATGACTGTGTAGAAGTCTTGCATGATTAAAAAAACACTGAAATCAAGGGGAAAAGTCCTCAAATATAGTGCAGAGTTCTAGAAAAATAATGCACTTATCCTGTGCAAATGCACAGCTATCAGTACAGGTGTCTATTTAAAGTACTGACTTAATAAATAAGAAATGAAGAAGCCTTAAAATGAGTACAGATAATGGAAACAGTACAAACAGGAAAAAGAAAGCGAGGGGACATAGATCTATTTTTCATGACTCTCCAGTAAAAGGGAGAATCAAACGAATTGTTGTGTGGTAGCCCCAGGTTTCACTCCAAACGACTGAATCAATGGCTCTCTGCATCACGGTTATGGTTGACCCGGTCCTGTTACAAAAGCAAAACAAACCTTCTAGAAATAAGCCAGACAGGATATAGCAGATAAATATCGTTTGACTTCTGTTTTATGCTCTTACCCACAACAATAACAGTTTAGTAAGAGCATGAAGAAGTGTTAAAAAAGATAGGAGAGAAGAAAAATTGCATTAAGGAGTTGAATCAATACATTTCATCACTCAATTTTAGCTCAGCCATAGTACTAACTTCAACATGGTGATTAAGTTCCACAGGAAGGAAAGAAAAACCAAATAAACTGGTTTTGATTTGGTCTTGATCATTTAAATGTTAACGAAATAGTCTTAACACAGAAGAATGTTTCAAACTCATTTCAGTCAAAGTTTTCTCCTTTTCTAAATGTTGCACAAAAAAAAAAAAAAAACTGACAGAGATGTTAAAGTCCAACAGTTGCTTTAAAATAACAGAAAAAAAAAGTGGCTTCTGAAAGCCATTTAGTTTCCCATATTTCTGATTAAATATTGGAATTCTCCACAAAGAAATAAAAAATCCCACAGTATTATTTCCCCAAACACGCATTTCCATTTTATGGAAGTTTTTAAATAAATATTTAGGATTTAAAATGACTTTGTGATTCATTTTTGGGGGGACAGTTAACAAAAAAAGAGCATAACCCATCCAAATTATATTTTCAAATGAGAGGTCAACTGATGCTTAGACTTACAAAAGTTTAATTTTCATACGTCAAATGAAAAATTAACAGGTGCTGTCATGAACATGGCAATGGAAGCATGATGACACTTAGGGCTTTTGAAAGTCAGGCTCCATTTGTGGATACTAAAAGTTTACCCTGACTTCTTTCAGAAGTTTACAGATTAATGTCCATTTAACGCTATAGAATTTCACAATCTTCCCCTTGATAAGTCAATAAGTTGAAAATATTCAAGTTTGGAAGGACCTGATCGCTCCTCTGAAGGAACTGCCAGATTCCTTATATTTAGTTCCTTTCTTTTGAAATTCAGGACAGGCTATTTATTCTTCACCTCTTATGCCATTTATCTCTTTAACTACTTAGAGAGATTTCAGCTTACCCCTTCTATTTGATCATGGCATTCTGAGCAGATTTATAACACAAACCGTGTCTCAGAAAATATATAGATGTACAGAATGTTTTGTCAGCAGACAATTTCTTGTATGGTTGATAAGACTGTGTAATTTTGCCTACTGATGTAAAGCTTAGTTTGAGAGATGAGAGAGAGCACTTCCAGACGTTTAGTAAATCAGGCTGTCCTGCAAACTTTTTTGTTTATTTAAGACAATTTTCCAAGTCACAAGGGTAAGGAACTCAGTTCTCACTGAAAATCAAATATTACAACCCCTTTATTAAGAAAGTTGACATATTTCCTACATAAATCATAACATTGCTCTTCTGCAGAGGGATTATTTTTGGAAAAATGCACTGAATATCATTTAATAGCATGGTTACTGTTGTGGTGACTTAAAGATATAAAGTATAGTGAGGCAGGTTTGAAGGAGAAGGTAGCATTTTCCACTAACTTGTCTGATATGCCTGGGAGGAAAAAACAGACAAACATTTGGGGACACAGTTTTTTTCTTTACATCTTGAATGAAAGAGGTAAAAGATGTTTGGAAAGGCTAATCAGCTAGAACACTTTTATTCTCCTAAAATTATGTGTGTGCAAGTTTGGACTCGAGTTCTTGAGGCCACCAGTGGTCAGTTTCCCAGTGATAGCTTTCAGATTTCCCAGTACTTAAAACCAGCTACAGATGGTGGGTCTCTGTCAAATACAGTCTTCTGAGAACTCCAAATGAACTAAAGGTCAGTCCAACTTGATCCAAGTAAAACCCAGCAAGAATTTAGAGACAAGCAGCAGTAAGAAATAGTTCTGCTCCTGTGGGATCTTCTCAGTCTGCTGTGATGGGAAGTTTGCAGCGGGATGCTGGATGAAGGAACTAGAGCAGCAGTGACAGCGTACAGCAGCTGGATGGGTACAGCATAACACCTACCAGATTACTCAGGAAGACTGGGCTTGGATCAGTTTAAGTCAAGTCCAGTTTATTGCCTAGAAGAGCCACATCCAACCTCTAAACTGCATTTTTTTTTTTTTCCCCATGAAATACTGTTAATGCCTGCCAAGCATGAGCTCAAATGAAGGCAAACGGTTAGGGGCTCATAACTACAGAGAAGCCAGTTTTGAGATTGAACATAACATAAATACAAGGTTTAGGAAGGAAAAAAGAAGCAAGGTGCCTACCTATTTGCCAAGTTTCTGTAAATCTTAACCTTTGTGTTTTATACCAAACCTCTGATTCTGAAAAGCAAAGTAAATATTTGATTTATCTGTTGTCATTAACCCTGCTCCTACCTTTGTCTCTCAGTAGACTAAGCAGATTTTCCTGAGGGTAGATTTCTTGTACCTATGCCCATGCTTCATTCACCTCTGTATACATGGGGAGTGGCACTATTCAGACAAACTGGACCCCAGTTACAGACATTAAAACCCAAAAATTACCTCCTTAGCTTCAGTAGAGTTATATACTGAACTGTTTCAGCATCACAGTACAACTTGAGTGCTAAAGAAACCACAACAAAACATGAATATTTTGCTAGCAATCTATGGTTTATTTTTTCCATATGCCAGTTGGAATTTCCTTGCTAGAAATCCCAAATAATCACTCAGATATTTATTTGTCTCATTCTTTTTGTTAGGAAATTTCTGCACTGACTTATTTTGAGTAAAAGTCAATCTTGAAAAACTTCAACTCTTACTCTGAAGCCCCAAGTCATTAGCTGAAAGTTTGTTTCAAGTTCCAGTTCATACAACTTCAAGACATACTTTGTTAGTCTGACTTCATAACTACCCTACTATGGGAATTGAATATTGTAGTGCTCATATACCCCTTTTTTGACAGTTAGTGCCTCAAACCCAAATGTTTGTGTGATTTTGTGTTTGTGTGATTTTTACTATGCTTTAAACCCAGATGGACCCAGTTAGATCATACACTCCAGCTTTCTGCCTAATGCCACTCAAATAAAAAGTTAAACCTTAAATTGTTGACCTTGTCCTTTCAGTTGATAGATACCATTATGAAACTTCCAGATCTGAAGAACTGACCACAAATATTAGGAACCTGCTTCAGTGGTTATTCAGGTTTCATGTTAAAAATGTGCCATTTACTTCCTGTTTGAACTTTACTAACCTCAACCCCCATTCATTTAATCTTCCTGTGGCTTTCCAAAAGCCCTTTTTGAAAGATCCCTCCTTATCAGAATGCTTGTCTATTTAGGAGGACTTGAGGGGGCATCAGGATTCTATTTCATTTTGTTCTATGTTATATTTTGGTTATTTAGTGATTCCTGCTTCTGCATTTCAGTCTTATTAGAGTTTGTCACCTGACAAAGTCTAGTTTCAACATTATGTCCTTTCTCTTTTAGATGCAGTAACACGTTTGTTTATTATTTTTCAAAGTAAAAAAAAAAAAAGTAAACAGCTCACAAAATAGATTTAGATCATAATCCCCAGAATTTTCTTTCCCATCAGAGCTCAGCACATTCACTTCCAACCTTTCATAACCTAGTCCACGTACGTATGCAAATGGACTGAGAGCAGATGAGCCAGCACTGGTTGCACCGCAAAGTTAACTGGACTCAGAGTTTCCCTTATCGCTCCTCAAGGGCCCAGCCTGTTCTGCTTCAACTATGGGACCATTAGAATATCAAGGAATTTATTATTATAAACTTTATACAGTGAAAGAGAAGATCTCTTGGGTATATGTGCCTTCATTACTCATAGTTTTGCATTATTCTTCTGCTGCCTGCTTGCCTGACATAAAATAATATTATCATTAACAGACAGACCAGCAGCCAATCTCCTCCCTCCACTCCCACGTCATATACCAAATATCCAAAGCACCAGACAGCTGGAGGGAGGAGAAAGTCAATGCACTCACTCACTGTGAAGAAGGGAGCAAGCTGGCCAGAGAACCATGCTGCAGGAGATGGTATCAGCCAGATAATCATAGAATCATAGAATCCT
>NW_008596723.1:21049-25576 GCF_000691845.1 Merops nubicus | reverse complement strand
GTGGTCTGTCACATCTCTGATCACAGCCAGGCTTGGGGCTACAGCCTCAGCCTTCAGGACACCCAAGGACTGGGGCTCCAATTGGCTGGACAGTATTTCATTTCACTGATTACAGTTTCCCTCCCACGTGCCTGTCCTCCCTCATGCACAAAAGGATGGAAGGCTTCAAAAAAGGGTTGAGAGAAATTCAGGGTGGGCATTAGCTACTATTTTTGACAGCAACAAAACAACATATGAAAAGGGTTTCTCTGTTGCCATTATTCTTTTTCCCTGAGTGGCAGCTTAGAGGAGGAAAACAGAAGACAATGTCCCTGCCTGGTAGAGTGACAGAGGCTGGCTCTGAGCACTGCAGAAGTTGTGCTTTCAGGGGGAGTACTGGTTTTATTTCAGGAGAAAAAGAAAAAGGAAATAAGCAATCCCAGAAGGAAAGGGTCTGAATGCTCGCTCAGGCTGTGCCATGAAGAAAAGAGATTGCTATTGTCAAAGGGTGTTTCATTGTTCTGGTCTTTGTGAGAAACCTTAAAATATACCCAGAAATGTAAGAAGAACAGAAAACAGCTCTGTTTCTTCAGCTGCCTATTTGCAGGCTGGCTGGGGAGAGAGTCTACAGCTTAGCAGTGTCAGTTACCCTGCTCAACCCTTGCTAATGACATTTATTTAAAAAAACTCTTCATAACCATCAGGTCCATAAAGAGAAACCAGCTCTCCCTCATGTGAACAGCCCCACTGCTTTACCCTGACTCACCAAGTCAGGATTCCTCACCACTTTAAGCCTTACCCTGCAAGCTAATCAATAGGAACAAACTGCCACAATAACTGGCCAGGTTCATTCTTTCCTTGGTGCCACTCTCAAATACAGTCTGCCCTCCCTACCAGATTGCTTCAGAACTTCCAGCCACAAGTGATGCTCAAGGCAATACCTCCAAGATCAGTCAGTGAAGTTGGACACAGCAGAGATGCAAGGACACAAGGATTTCCCCTAAATGGCTCTTGAGGCAGGGAGATGTGGGATTCACCCCCTTAGCATCTCATGGGAGCAGCTGGAATCATCCAAGGCTGTACCTCTACTTGCCAAAGCTAAGGGACCTCATCAAAAGAAAGGCTGCAGATAATAAGTAGATAGGTAGATAGACAGACAGACAGAGTAGATCCCAAAAGCAGGATGTGAGGATCCCAAGGGAAGGAAGCAAACAGGCAACAGCAGCACATACACCACCAGCACTGAGGTCTTCATGGGCAGGCACATGAGCAGCTCCAAAAGCAGCAGCCTCAGAGCTCAGCACAGTTCCTGAGCCATAAGGTCTCCCCAAGAGCCTCTGCAGCACAGTCATGCTGCTCTCTTGCTGGCACTGCTGTGCAGAGTCAGCTCAAGGCTCTCTCTTGGTAAAGCAGCTTGGACAGTCCACACACAACACACCAAAAGCCAACAGCCACCACCAAGAAGGACAAACAGAACCAACACAAGTCACAGGTGAAAAGTTTTCATAGAATCATAGAATCCTTTAGGTTGGAAGGGACCTCCAAGATCATCAAGTCCAAACACCGAGCCACCAGGGCTCCAAAGTCCTCTGCCAAAACAGATCAGAATCTGTCAGGGTTGGAAGGGACCACAAGGATCCCCCAGTTCCAACCCCTCTGCCATGAGCAGGGACACCTCCCACTAGATCAGGCTGCCCAGAGCCTCCTCCAGCCTGGCCTTAAAGACCCCCAGGGATGGGGCCTCAACCACCACCCTGGGCAACCCATTCCAGGGTCTCACCACTCTCAGGGTGAAGAACTTCTTCCTCACATCCAGGAAAGAGCTTCCTGTGTCCATATGTGGGAGGGGTTGGTGTGAATAGGTCCAGGTTTTCTCATCTGTAGAAGAGAATAGTGCTGGGAGGCAGAAAAGGATTGTCTTCTGTCTCAGGTCAAACCAGTGAAAAGTGGCCCCTAATCTCCAATACCCTGCAACAGGCACCTCAGTCAGTCTTGCACCCCAACAACATAAATCAAGGGAAAAATTTTTAAAAAACACTTTATCATTCGTATTGTGATATCACACTGGCCAATCAACCTCCTTTTCATCCCCCACTGGGCTTTTCTTGAGCAGAAACAATCACCATGAGCTCTACCACACAGATGTGCAAGCGATGGGAAAATGCAGAGGAGACTGGAGCGAACAAAAGGCACTTGAGGGCTGTGGGGTATCTGCACCCTGGGATGGGCTCTTCACTAATCCAGCTCTGTTTCTAATGAGATTGGTTCCCATTACAGCCAAAGGAAGTCCGTGGCTTAATTTGCCAAGGGGACCATTGTCATGGAGCTTAGGGGAGCAAAATAATCTTACCAGTTTGAACTTGAACTCTGCCCTCCAATTATATGGACAATGTTTAGGAGAAGAGAGAAAGAAAAAGCGATATTCATCTATCCAGCAAGAAAAATGGATTGCCTAACACCAAACATTGAGCTTCCTGCAGCTCCTGATAGACCTTTACACTGCAGCCTCTGGCTGTGCCATTGCCAAAATTGGTGTTGGCTAACTCTGAACCAAATCCAAGCCAAACTGCACCAACTGCATTTACAGTGCAACTTACCTGTATAGCAGAGACTCTACCCTTGCAGTATAGCCAAAGTGAAAGCCTGGAGCTGTCAGCTAGACAAATCCACCCAAAGGGCAGAAAGAATCAGTAAATATTTATACCCCCTCTTGTTGAACCTCTGTCTCTGCCTCCCTATTCAATCCATCTAGCTCCCCTTGGCTGCTAGAGAGACTATCCTCTTCTGGGAGTTCTGCATCCCACACAACACAGCTAAAACAAAGAACATTTTAGCAAGTAACAGCCAGGCAGGCTTCATCTATTCTTTTTCCTATACAATTCATTCCATCGAAGTTGTTTAGCTGAACAAAACCCAGTGCTGCCCTTTATTGTGAGGCTAACAATAAAACTACCACGTGAGCCCAGCGTGGGTTACAGATGTGGGCGCTTCAGCACCAGCTGTGGAGCCACTTCCCTGCTCGAATCACTTCCATAAAGCTTTAACCTCTTTGAGCTGGAGTTCAGCTTGGGCACATAAACCAGGAAGCAAGCAGTGCTCCCACAACAGAAGCAGCCCCTGTACAAAAGCCACGTGAAGAGTCAGGCGTGCTTTGGAAACAGTCAGATCAACAACCTCAGCTTCCAAGGGGTTACCCCCACAATAAAAAGAGAGAAACTAAATTAGGCAGATCCCAAGGGCTCTATTTTTAGTGATATCACTTGCACCAGAGGATCTTTATTCATGCCTCTATATAGACATGTTTATTTTTTTTTTTTCCTCCTGTGAAGGGACAGAAACAAACAATCAAAAATCTGGAAGGGGAATGTCTTCCAAACTCGTGTTTAAAGAACTCTTGGACTACGTTCCAAGGACTGAGCCCCAAATTGTAACTCAATTTTAAATACTTTTATCTCATCCCGAATAAAGTAACCCTCAAAGCACGACTGCTCCAAGACAAAAAAAATATGCAAAACCAAAATTTTTCTTACAACTGTACTTTAGGGGCTCACAGCACATCTGCCAGCTGAAAGCTTGCTGGCATATCCCCCCAGCTCCTCTTACATATCAAATCCAGGTGTAATGTTGCCCTTTCCTCAGTGTCCTGGGTCTGGCAGTGACAGAGTTAGTTTTTCTCTGTAAAAGTTTGTATAGTGCTGTGCTTTGGGTCTGTGACCAAAACGATGCTGATGGGATGTTAACATTTTAGCTATCACTGAGCAGGGTTTGCAAACAGCATTAATGCTTTCTCTGTTTCTCACTCTAGCCCCCAGTGATAGACTGGGGGGTGCATAAAAGGTTGGGAGGGCACACAAGCAGGCAGATGACCCCAACTAGCCAAAGAGATATTCCACATCATATTATGTCGTGATCAGCAGTAAAAGTGGAGTGGGATTTAGGTAAAGCAACCATCTTTTGCTTGGGAACTGCCTGGGCATCAGTTTGTCTGTGAGAGATGGTGAGTGATTGCCTTGGCATCACTTATTTGGTTTTCTGTCTTTTTTCTTCCTTCCCTTAGGAAGCTATTTTTAGCTTGATCCATGAGTTTTCTGGCTTTCACTCTTCCTTTCCTCCTGCCTTGTCCTGCAGATGGGTAGGACAGGTGAATAGGTGGCTGTGTGGTACCCAGCTGCCTACAACACTTCCTTACCTGTACGTGGCTTTGCAACTGAGCAACTGCTCATTACAACTGTGCAGCCCTTTTGTTTTTATGTATCCCACTATTGGAGAAGGAGCTGTGTATCAAGCACCACATATTTCTTCCTGCCTACTACAGCCTGAGAGAACGGGCAAGGGGCAGCTCCTGGAGAAAACTGAACAATCTCTGAAATATTGGACAGTTCGAGCTCCTGATGCTCATCTCTCTGCCTAGGGTCCTTATCTGTGCAATGCTGGTAACACTCCAGACTCTCCTTCCAGAAAGGTAAGTACATCCCTCTTTGTAGGGCACCCACAACAGCAGAATAGGGTTTAAATAACACACAGTAAATAAGACCCTGAAATGCTGGG
>NW_008596723.1:0-20645 GCF_000691845.1 Merops nubicus | reverse complement strand
CTGTTTGTACCACCCGTTGTGGGCCGAGTCACATCTTTTGTGGGATCATTGGGGGTGGCATCAATTATGTCCCAGCTGATTGATCTGTTTGTACCCCCACTGATCATTCATGCAATGTCCTTTTTGCCTACAATACAGTCTGTGTATTGGTCCATCTCCCTGCTGGTGGTGGTATCATTTTTGTTGGGCCTGGTCATTGGCAGAACAGACCCTAGGGCCATAATGAACCAGACAGAGAAAACAACTGGTTTTGTTTTCTTTTTTTTTTTACAGTAAAGGGTTTTTTTTGGTTTGGTTTGGTTTGTTTTGCTCTTGTTTGTTCAGTGAGGCAGTTGTCATGTGCACTGGCCAATACAGGAGTCCCAAGGAGATGGAGAAAAACTACCATGGTGTCATTACACAGAAACTCGTAGCATAAAAACCCCAAGGGCTGGATTCAATTAGTTAAGCTCCCTTAATTTAAACATTTCTTAACTTCCAAATGTTTGATTTGCAATCCTAATGCTGTTCTTGGAATGTTCCACACAAAAGCTGGACTTTTTCAAAACCAAAATCCAGAATTTTGTCCCATAGTATCTTAGGGGCAATGCCAGGGCCACAGCAGTACTGCCCTTACAGGCCCCACAGCCCACTGAGGTTAGAGATACCCCAAAAACTCAACAAAATCCAGCTACAGCAGCTCAAGTTACCACCTATCAGTGGGATTGCACTGTCTGCACTCTTAGCCCAACACAACTTTAAGGGAAAATGTGAGAGTCAAAAGCTTCTACAAAACACACAACCATGGGAAATGAATGCCAGGAATAGCACCTGCCCTAGAGCAACTTTAGTATCAATACAGAAGAACAATCAATAAAAGATCACAGCTGAGCCCACAGGTCCTAGACACAGGATGCAGGTCACCCCAGCCCACAGTGGGATACAAAAATCAGAGGAAAAATTAGCAAAAAATCCCCCCCCCCACTGCTGTGTTTGTTTTTATATTTACTTGTTGGAGTACAAGCCCATTTTAAACCCTTGAGGCTAATACAACACATCAATAACATCATAGCAGCAAAACCACAGACATCTGATAGCAGATGAAAATAAAACAACACAATCACACAGGGGGTCTCAGAGTAGGTGGTCTGAATGGTCCCTTTTCAACAAGCAGCACCAACACCTAGTCTGCTGAGGATTTAGTATAATTTACCTGAAGACAGCCCTCTCTCACACCCTGGTGATTCTAGTGCTTTTATGGGCTGCTGGAGGAGTGAAATGTGTCTCTGCTGGCAACTAGTGTCTTGATACCAGGTCAAAAGATGGTGCATAAAAGTACATATTGAAGTTCTTGATGTAAGTGGCTGATAAAACTTCTCAAAATCTCAGTCTCTAAGACTTCTTATCTTAATATGTATTTCCTTTTTAATATTACATTTTACATCTTTCTTCCTCTGTTGTTAAGGAAGTGTGAGACTTGGCCAGCAGGTGGATGTGAGATCCTCTGCCCACCACAACTAAAGTGCCTGGACAACATCTACTGCAAATTCTTCAGCAGTAAGCTACATCCATCTGTTAATTCAAATACACTTCTGAAACCTGACCACTCAGAGAGTTTGCCCAAACTGCAGGACCCACAAAGGCTGCTCCAGATCCATGCAAGGATCCAGATGGATCTAAGGGTGATGATTGCACAGTCAGACTTTACATCCAAAGGAGCCACATCATCACTGATACCACAGCATCTACCAACACAGTTCAAGAGCACACAGTATATTTGAAGAGACTCAGCCAAGATTTATGCCACTATGCAGCTCAGAACTGCCAAACCATCATTGTCTCTCTGACATGAGAAGACATGCAATGGTTCCAGGCAGCAAAGCACTAAGCATCCCCAAAAAAAGAGCAGCCATATATACTTTAATTACTGTGAATGAGCTCATATCCTCAGTCAGTGAACTGAGCCAGGCATATTTGTATCACCCTAAACCCAGGCTGAAAGACACACAACTCACCCTCTTTCCTCAGGCAAAAGAAGCAGATAGGTAAGTAAATAAATAAACAGAGAAATAAATAACAGGTAACCCTAGCAGTTCTCTTAAACATGCTCACAATTCTTACCCCTGTATCAGATTTCATTAGCAAGAAGATGAGTTGGGAATAGCTTCTGTGTCTTCTGCAAAACTCTTGGCAAGTCAGAAAAGCTGCCTCACAGCTGAGCAGGATTTGGCCCTTGCCTGTCTCTTGGAAAGAGCACAAAAATCCCAGACAACAGCAGTACCAGTTCAGTGAGGCACAGCACTGGCAAGCACACAAGGAACCTTGTGGTGTTGCACCAAACCAACCTGACCAAAAATGCTCAGAACTCCTCTGAGAAGCATATTGGGTCTGTTCCTGCTACAGCCACACACCTTTCAAGGGACAGAAACAGAATCTGCAAAGGCCTTGGGTATTTGGATAAAAAGGAATGACAAGAGCACAAAAAACCCACAGGTAGTGCTTTCAAATGGTCCCTCACAGGAATTGGGATCGATAATTAGGAACATAAAGCAGAAAATTCAATCTATACATGCACACACACCAGGTATGAGCAGCCCATCTCAAAAAAAGACATGTAAACAGTCCTGGTGTTGGCAACCTAAGTCACTGCCTGGCCACCTAAATGCAGCATAGACCTATCTTCCATTCTGAACACCAAGCACTTTGGGAGATCAGGCCCTGCCCAAATCAGCATCAATAAAAGGATCAGCTGAAGCACTGAGTGTAAATACAAAGTTTTCCTCCTCCTGCAGACTCAGCTTATTCCACCCCACACCCCAGCTGCTTTTTTTAATTGGCCAAATTATCTCTGTTATATATAATCTGCTTTCACAGAGTCTTAAATCAGGGAACAGTTTTTACCTGAGGACATAAAGAGTTGCTTTCTGCAATCCTGCAGCATTTATAACCCTAACAACACACAGACATAGGAAAAATGCTGCAGGGACATTTTCCTCAAATAGACTGTGCATCTAGTGGGTACTGGTAACCTGGAATACTTTGAGGGGATTAAAATTGCCACAGTGGATTTTTTTGTTAATTTGGGGGGTTTTTTTGTTTTGTTCATAATGCTAATGACATAAAGTATTCCTGGTCCAAACAAAAGTTTGGGTCAGTGAATCAGTTGCAGGGCCACTGCAATTAGTAGATACTATATAAGCATTGCCAATTGTCACACACTTTTGGATCCCTGGGGTCTCTTGGCACTTGCTGAGAGCTCTGGTGGCTAAACCAGTGGATTTCCACACGACGTGAGCCAGAGGCACACGTATGGCTCTGGAGCTTGAAGCCATTGCCTGCATGAGGTCTCACACAGACTCCTCCTGAGAATTCCTGGCACCCACAGCAACACCTTCCCTCCCTCCCCGATGGTGCCTCCTTTTCCTGCACAGCAAATCCAGACCTGCAGCTGCTTTTTTCACAGCAGGAACATCAGCTCCTCTGGCCACAGCCCAGGACACAAACACACAGAAGTGGAAACTCGCTTTTCTCTTCCTGAAGCTCAGTTTGGTCCCCTCAGCTGTCAGTAAAAGTAAACTCTGAACGTTTTAAGAGTTAGAGTGCTGAGTCCCCCCTCACAGCATTATCATCATAACTGTTGGAAAATCCACAGTGTTTTCTGGAGCAGCCCTCAGGACTGGAGAGCACAGACACTTGTACCTTCGCTTTACATGGTATATTGATGCCCAGGCAGCTCCATCCCTGCTGACAAACCAGGACGACTCTTTAAGGTACCAAAATAGCCTCAACAGCAGCAGAATTGGCACTTGATACCACCCCCACCCTGATTTTCTCCTCCAGTACCTCAGCTCTCTGAGGTCTTTAGACTGCTTCCTACTGTCAGACATAGGTGACACGTAGCTGAAGGCAGCTTCTCCTGTGAGAATCACCCAGCCATGCCCTCCAGCTCCCCAGACCCATCCTCTACAGCTCACTCTGCAGCCTCACCTCCAAAACATTGCCAAAAGAGGCTAACAGTGGTTTCTAAGTAGCTTTGATGAGGTTTTGGATTTCGTCACCACTGCAAAAGAGAATTTCTCTGCCCTGGCCCAGACCTCCCTCAGTAAGTGGAACTGCCTGAGCAGCTCTAATGGATGGGTTGGCACATAGGACCTCCAGCTGAGGAGGAAAACACTGCCTGGGGCAAGGATCTCTTCAAGCTGCAGCCTGAGGTTCATCCAACCTTGTTACACAGAGACCTTCACCAAGAGGATATATGGAGCTGGCCTGGGTTTGGCCCAGGCTTTAAACAAAGCCTAAATCATGTCTGTTTGTCCTGGGGGTCAAAAGCACAAGACCCATTACTGGAAAAGAAATTCTACCTGTCTTTCTCTAGAAAATCCCTCTGTGACAGCCTTCAGCTTTCAACCTGTGGGCATCCTGAACCCCCCCTGAACACCATCGACTCAATCAGGGCTCCAACACCAATATAAAAGTCTGACTAAAGCCATTCAGAAGCTGTTACCTTGTAGATTTTGGTGATAAGTTGGTGAATGGGCTTGTCAAACAAATTGCCTTTATTACAGACTGATTAAATGCAGTCAGGGAGAAGGGCCCTTCCCCTCCTTGCTCCAGCCCTCATCAGCTTAAACACACTCAGCCCATTAGCAGGGAGGTGGCAAAAGCAGCTTTCACTTGAAACTTGCCATCCTTGGGAGGAAAAAAAATAGAATAGAAAAAAAAATAAGTCATTTTGTGTTTTCAAAGCCAGGAAGAGCTTCGAGGGAGAGGTCCTGCAAGCTACCCAGGGCTCACCTGCAGGGTGTGGATGGGAGGTATCAGCATTCATCTGGCTCCACACTGGATCAGCTCCCTTAAACCATGTGCTGCTCCCATCCAGCTGGTGCCAGAGAGAACACAGAAGGTATGAAAGCAGGCCCAGGGGAGCAGCACTGCTGGGGCTGGTATTCCTACAGCTTTATGTCCTGCAGCTGGGTTCTCCTCTGTCAAAAAAAGGCATGAGCTCCCATCAAAGCTGTTCCCGTGCCTAGAAATCTAAGTTTTTTGGCTTAGGTCCCTGCAGCAGATTCTCTGATGTCTGCAAAGAGTTCACAGCACAGCTCCTGTGGCAGTAGCAAAGGGACCTGTCTTCTTGAAGATGAAACTTGTGGTAATCACACAGATCTGAGGCAGCTGCCTTTCTGTCCAATGTGCCTGAAACCAGCTAGTGGAGGGGAAAGTTATTGAGGCTGTCCTCAGCAGGAGAGGCTCAGCTGGAGCATGGCATCAAAATCATATAAACCTAAATCCCTGCAGGTAGCTGGAAATTAACTGCTCACCTTTGCTGGGAGTGGGCAGAGCAGAATTCAACATGTGTTTGCATAATTCAGCTTCAGAGACAGGAGTCCCACAGCTGGAGCTAGAGACAGCACACGGGATATAAGCAACAACCACTGACTAAAATTTCAGTGCACCAAAGACTAATTGTGGACTCATTTTCACTAACCTAGTCCCTCTGAGGAGCAAGCTCTGCACATGGATCATTGCCTCCCACAGCCTATGCAGAGGAGCTCTGGCACAGCTTCCTCTGCCAGGGCAAGCACAGGGCTTTGTCTTGGACTCCCACCACAAACAGAAAAGGGCTACAACAACAGTTAAGTTTTATCAACCAGCAGGGATTTTAGAGAGTTCACTGCTGGGATTGAGATTAAGATTAAGGGTTTATAGTTAAAGCACAGAGATTCAAGAGACAAGCCTCTGACCCTACACCCCATCGTGGTCTTCAAGTGTCACCTTGAATTTAAGGGGTATGTGACACATCATGACACTAGGTCCTAAGCCTTCAAACAGTCCTGAGCACAAGAACTGATTACAGAAGGAGATTAGATGAAGAGCCCATACTATAAGCAGCCACAGGGAAAAAATCCAGGCCTTCCTCAGAAGTGGCTGCAAAGTGGCTGATAACTCCACTCCCTCCCCAAGGACCTGCTTCCTACCCCCACGCCCTCCTGCAAACATCGGTGTTTAAAGAACTAGTAAAGAAAATAACTTCAAAACTCTTTGCATAGTTCAAATACTTCACTGAAAAGGAACTGTAATTCCTACATCTCAGATTGCACCAGGCCCCAGCAGGACAGCACTGGAGCTGTTGAAACAGGAGATGGACCCACAATGTGGACCCACAAGTTCAGAGGCCTGAGGTGATGGAGATCCCCACCAGCTTGACCTGTGCTGTTCTGGCATTGCCACCCTGGTCCTCTCCTTACCTTGTCAAGGTAAAGAAGAAACCTTCCTGCAGCCAAGAGAGGACCCAGCCAGTGGGACAGTATTGGGAGCAGTGGGACCATGGGTGGGTGTGCAATTCTTGGTAAGTCTTTTGGCCAGTCCCACTGTATAACTGAAGTGTGTGAGTCAGATCAGTGCTGCTTGTGATCTGCTTAGAGCTCAAGACTGGCCATCCCTAAACTGTTTCTTTGCAGGGCTGGATCCATGCAGTCTGTCTGGCCCTCCAGGAGAAGGCCATGACCTATTACTAACAGCAGCACCTTACTGAACAAGGTCTACAGGATTGAGTTTAAAAACCATTCTTCTCCAAAGAGCATCAGCTACTCTTTCTGGACAGTACTGCTATTTGGAACCTGGAAAGTCCTTCCATCCCAATGAGCTGTGTCACCTCCCTGCAGCACATGAGCAACAGTCAAACTGCTGCAGAAAACTCTTATGGGACCACAGCAAGCCTTGCATTCCTCAGCAGCAATAAACCCATTCATCTCCTCGTGACAAAGACAACTTCTGTTTTGGGTGCACCACCTCTAGGTGGGATGGTGTCTGGCAAAGCTATAAGGCTTCCCCAAAGACATCTACCTGCTTAATTCCAGCCAGGCTGGAAAAGAACCTGGAACACTCCCAAAGTATAGAAAAAGTATATAAGTGGCCAGAAAACGTTACAGGCAAATTACTACATTATACATGGGGGTCATAGCTAACAAGCAAGGTGCTCCATCAGGTAGGAAGAGTTAACTGGGTCACTGCTCCTTTGGAGAGGCACATGGTGCATGTCTTCAAGCACTGGAGGGAGAAAAAAGGGATCTTTACAAAGTGTATGCTGGAAGCATAAGGTGTGACTTGGGAGATGTACCTTTTTCTGCCCTCTTTCATCTCATGGCTGTCCAGCTCCCAGACTTCCAAAACCTTATTTGAGCTGCTACAGACTGAGTACAGCCCTTTCCTGCAGCAATCCCTGTTTCCTTCCCCACAAGGTACAGCCAGTCCAACAAGGCTGAGGACATTTGCCAAGCCTGCTATCAGGAAACACACAGCAAGATTCCAACAGTTGGGGGAACACACGGGAGGTCGTGCTGCTGGGATCACAGCCCCTGCTTCAGCACACAGCCTTGCCATGCACGTACACAGGGTCTAAGCCACTCCTCCCAAAGTGTGACAGTACAGTGAAATATGGCAGAAAATATAGTTTTGTTACAAGCAACCTTCTGATTCTTTAAAGGACAGCATTTGCCCCCTACCCCATCCTCTCCAAGGCCTATCAAATTTGTTCCCACTGCTCTGGCTATGTTGCATACACCCACTGTAAACTCTGCTCTTGCTCTGAGACACTTTAGCACATTTTAATGCTGAGCACTTTGGCCTGCCTGGGCCAAACCTGATATTTCAGAAGGACTAGTACTTTCCCCTTTGTAGCTGTAGCTCCTGTTGTGTCCACTCCGTGCACCCCTTCTGCGTTAACTTGCTTGCAAGGAGGAGCACAGAGAAAGCTCAGTGCTAATAAAGAGAGAAAAACACACTAGAAACTGAGAAATGTGTCAGTCTTTTCCATTCAGAGGCAGATCTGCCTTGAATGGCAGCCCCTGGGACTGATCTGCCTCCAAAGGAGACTGAATCACAAGCAAGTCAGCCCCCTTCAATACACATTAAGACTTCAAGCTACTGTACATATTCCCCCAGCCCTCCACAAGCTCCTCCTTTCTAACTCAAATCTCTCACAGCACACAGACACATGCACTCCCAGGCAGCCAGCAGCAGTGTTGTGATGTGTTGAAACCCAAGTCCAGTGAGATTCAGCTCTTGCAAAGGGCATTTTTTCATCAGCAAACTATAACGGGCACCTCTTATCTGCTACAAGAGTTTTGCAACACCCACCTAAAGAATATGCCAGACCACACTAAGACCCAAAATGAGAACTGATGTCCCAAAAGCAAAGTTACCCTCACTTGGCATTCCCAAGCAAACTAATCAACCCTGCTCAGAATGAAATCTATTTTCTCTTATCCAGATGCACATGTAGAAAGACTAGAAGCAGAAAGGTAATTTTAAAGTAACTGATGCAGCTGTATGTAGCTATAAAACTTACATGGGACTCCATGCCTTCAAAGTGCTGTGTAAAACCTGCTGTGCACGACTCAAGACAAGTGCCACGAACATTTTTAGATTCAGAAACTAGTTAGAAATGAGACATTTCTTCCCCTGGTTGAAGCAAACAAAGGCTCAGAAGGTAATTCATTCTGTGCATGCAACACCCCCTTTCTCTCAGCGGACTTCTGCAAAACTCAGGAGCTGTGTTAGGAGGAGGGGAATCTGGCTCATTATAAAATAATTTGGTCTTGCTATGGTAGCTTTAGTTTATATCCTTCACCTTCTCAGTCTCCCAGCCAAGCTCTTTGCACTCCTCAGAGAAACGCAGCACAAAACCTGCTACAAACTTAGACCAATTAACACTTCCTCGTTCCCAAAGTTATTCAGACAAACTCTGCTGATTTTGCTACGGGTTACTGAGAAAAGCTTTTAACAAGCTCAAAATTCTCTTACGGAAGATGCTTTTCATCACTTTATTCTTAAAAGATTAAAATTACTCCCCCCATAACTATCCCAGACCCACTCCCATCCACTCCCCTGGGCGACTCGTCAGCTGCCATCCAGGAGCACCCGAAACAATTGGTGCTTCTCCCTTACCTGAGAAGTCTGCAGAAGTCTTGGCGAAGTTGCTGAAAGCTGTCAAGCACATGAGTCCTACGAGAAAGGTGGAGGTGGGAGACACATCTGGGCAGCACATCCTTAAGTATCCTCAGGGCTGGCTTTTTTCCAGAGAAGAGGAAAGCGTTTTGTGCCCCAGCCCAGCACTCATTGCCCGGAGAAGAGGGTTAGTGCCATGGCTTGGGAGGCTCGCAGCCAGCGGCGGGGAGGGAAAGCACTCAGCGCTCGGCACACACACTCACACACATCCCGGCGGTGAATGAACCCGGCTGAGCGAGGCTGACGAATGAGACAGACCTACCTGAGCCCTGGCGGAGCTCCCAGGGTCCTAAAAGCCATCGCGGCGCCCCAGCGGCCCTGCGAGCTGCGGGGAGGGGGGGTCCGGGGAGCTGCTCTGGGGGAGCCAGCTCGCTGGGGCCTCGGGTACCCGGGGATCTGCTCTCTCTGCTGCAGGCAGACAGAAGGATGGGCGGTAATTTCAAAGGAGGGAGCCCCAAACAAAGCGCCAGAGTTCACAGAGATTTTTTTGGAGTAACGGGTCTTTGTGGCTGGGGGCGGCGGCGTTTTTTAGGCTGGGGACAGGAGGATGCTTCAGCTGTGCCCACGCTGGAAGAGACTTCACACAGGCCCAGGGATCAAACCCTCCTGGATCTCACTGCAGGATTGGGGCTGCTGTCAGCCCCTGTATCCAAAATCCTCCTTCCCTTTGACAGCAGCCAGCCACGCCGGGCTGCCTCTATCCCACTGAAGCCCTCTCCCCTCCATCAAAGTCAAGAGAGGATTTTCATGCAGATCCTAACCTGTGGTGTTCAGACCCAGGAAGCCTGACTACTTCCACAGCAATTACTTTAACCTCAGCCAGCCAGGGCCTTAGCTGCCAGCTCAAGCACTGCTTGCCCTGCAGAGTTAAAAGAAGGCTCCAGCACACCTAGAAGGACACCCAGTCCTTGATCCTTGCCTGATCTCCTCATCCACATACTGGCAGTAATGAGCCAGCCATGCCAACTTGGAAGAGCTGAGCTGAGCTCTGGGGACAGAGGTGGACTGGACGACCCTGTTCTCCCTGGGCACAGGAAGGAGATCTCAGGTTTTGTTCATCAGCAATAGCTGTGGTTTGGGCTCAGATTGGCATATTAGTACTGGGCATAACCAAGATACTAGGCTAGAGCAGAGGCTCAGTGTCAGTGCAGAGAGCAGGGGATAGTTTCCACAGGCAAAGCCACCACCAGCCATTTAGCACAAACCTGGGGAGCAGCACTGCGTGGGGCTTCCAGGGAAGGGAAGACCAAGCTTTCTGCTGAACAAAGCTGCAGCTTCTGCCCAGCAAAAGTAACCTGAGGGGGAACATCCAAAGAGAACCACAACTGGTTTTTACTCCTCGTCCACATGGAATTAAGCAAAACTTCCCAAAAACATTCATCTTCAAGCTGAAAACAAGCCGAAGAGACCTCAGCCCAAAGGGCTCAGGATTGTTTGGTTTCTTTTCTCAGAGCTGACTGCACTTGTAGAGTTTCTTATGCTCAAGTTTCTAACAATGTTTCAGCTGTTTTCAGATGAAAATCAGACTGGCTGTCAGATTGTATGTGACATTTTCAAGAGTGCTGCCATGAATACCACAGTTCTTTCCACCACAAATCTGTCCTGGGATGATCTGTGTGCCAGAAGCAGACCTCAAGAGGAGCTCTAAGTCCTGTGACCCCATTTGCTTTCTGTCCATACTGTCACTTGCTGAAGTTCCAACCAGCCACGCTAAGGATGAGGGTAGTGTGGGAAATCTTGCAGTTGAGCTCGAATCCTGTCTAGGACTCATCCACCCAGACCATGGGAACGAGAGGCTAGTCTGGCCCTAGCTGCACCTAAGCAACCCTCCTTCCCCCAAAAAGCTCTTCACACCCTGAGGATCTACAGGTGCAGGTGAGTCACCTCTCAAGGACAGTGGTGGCTCTGGGTTGATCTGACAGGACAAGCACAGCCTGAGGTCCAGCAGGCTCTGTACCATCAGTCCCAGTCCCTACTCTCTGCAGACAATCCTGCCACCTTCCCTTCTCACAGAGAGCTGCTTAAGCAAGATCAAAGATTTCTATGGGCTGTCTTACTCTTTATTTCACTTGGGACTTTAATCCCAGCACACCAGACCTCTCCAACCTATAGTTTCCAAGGCTGGACTAAGTTTTAAACAGAAAAGATCAGGATATTTGGCTCCTAACATCTATGTATAATTCTGGTCTCACCTAGTTCTGCTGCCCTTACCAAGAGGAAGATTCACCACAGTTGCCTTATAGGCAGGAGATACCCATTACCAGATTATCAGCCAAAGCTCCTTATCAGCAGGAGAAAGAAACAATAGAGCCCCTGGAAATTTATCAATGCTCTGGGAAAGGGAAGCACTATTTGCTGAAAAGAGCCCACCCTGTTAGCAGGTGTTGATTTTACTGATTAAAGGGTAATTAAGTTGGGCTGACTCAGTGTAGGGGGAAGAAAAAAAACTCTGGTGACAAAAGGTTTAAGGCTAAATATAGAAAGTGTGCTCCAGCAGCCCTTTAGGTTATTGTTAATAAAAGTCAAACCAGAGGGGAGGAAGTTTATGTCAGTGCCATGGGAGGGCTTTGGTTGTCAGCAACTTAGGAAAGCTGCCTTCCAAAAGGAAAGTAGAAAGTAGCTCTCTCTTGAAAAGAAAAACTGGCCTTTGAGAAACAGAGAATTCAGTTAAAAGTCCATCTCCACAATGCTCTTATTCCTTAGGGCATGTGGGAACATCAGCTGTGTGTGTTTCAAACAAAAAGAGCCCACCTGTCCCAAATGCAGCAGAGACAAAGGATGGTCTCTATGGGCAGCCTCATGGAGTAAACATGAAGCAAGGCAACACCAATATGGATCTTTATTTTGAGAAGGAACAGCCCTTGACATCCAGCAATGCCTTGAAATATGTCTCCTGGGGATAGGTAATATTGCAATGATACACAGTCCCTTGGATCCCTGGCCACCAAAGCCACCCAGAAGTGGGAACAGTCCAGTACTGATGCAGTTCAGCACTACATCTGTGCTTGGAAGTATGATTATTTGGTCTCTCTCTCTCTCTCTCCACAGAGTAACTCTGGAGAATGACTGCTTTTTTTTTTCAGATATAGCCATTTGGGTATCCTTAAAAACAAATCAGCAAAAATTTCTTTACTTTGAGGGTGATGGAGCCCTGGATAAAGGCTGCCCAGAAAGGTTGAGGAGTGTCCTTCTCAGGAGACTCAAAACTCACCTGGACACATTCCTGTTCAACCTGATCTAAGGGAACCTGCTTTAGCAGTGGGGGTTGGACTAGATGATCTCCAGAGATCCCTTCCATTCCCTACCAATCTGTGATTCACTTCCCATACTCTTCTATCTTGCAGATCCTCTCCTCCTGCTACACATAAAACTGTAATATCTGAAACACGCATCCAAATTCCCAAAGTGCTTTAAAAGCAGTTAAGTACAACTGCCCCTGGGGAAACTGAGGCACTGAGAAGTGATTTGTCATCCATTTTTGTCACCCCACCATCGTTCAGTTTATAAAGGGTAATCAGGAATGAACCCAGTTAGGATGATTGCCAGATTAATGCTGTAAGTGCTGATCTTGCTTACTTCTAGGGCTGAGTTTGGGTAATGCTTTCCCATTTTTCACTGACCCTGCACCACTAACCTTTATCTTGCTGACGAAGTGATCAACAGCTTGAAGACCCCTACAGAGGGCCCTGGCCAGGCTGGCTCAATGGGCTGAGGCCAGTGGGATGAGGTTCCACAGGGCCAAGTGCTTGATCCTACACTTGGGTCACAACAACCCCATGCAATGCTTCAGGCTTGGGGAAGGGTGGCTGGAAACTGCCTGGCAGAAAAAGACCCAGGGGTGTTGGTCAACAGCTGGCTGAACAGGAGCCAGGGTGTGCCTAGGTGGCCAAGAAGACCAATGACACCCTGGCCTGGATCAGAAATAGTGCAGCCAGCAAGACCAGGGCAGGGCCTGTCCCCCTGGACTCAGCACTAGTGAGGCCACAGCATGAGTACTGGGTTCAGTTTTGGGCACCACAGGATAAGAAGGACATTGAGGTGCTGGAGGTGGTCTGGGGAACATGGCTGATGAGGAGTGGCTGAGGGAACTGGGGTTGTTCAGCCTGGAGAAGAGAAGGCTGAGGGGAGACCTTAGTGCTCTCCACAACTCCCTGAAAGGAGGTTGGAGCAAGGTCACGTTTGGTCCAAGTAGGAAGTGACAGGACAAGAGGAAATGGCCTCAAGTTGTGTCAGGGGAAGTTTGGGTTGGATATTAGGAAGAATTTCTTCACTGAAAGAGTGGTGAGGCACTGGAACAGGCTGCCCAGGGAAGTGGTGGAGTCACCATCCCTGGGGAGGTATTTGAAAGACGTGTAGATGTGGGGCTTATGGTTTAGTGGTGACCTGGCAGTGCTGGGTTAACAGTTGGACTTGATCTTGAAGGTCATTTCCAAACAGAATTGTGATTCTAAGATTCTAAGAAGGGCTGGTCAGTGGAAAAGCTGGATCAATTTTCAGCTGGAGAACCACAGGTAGGGTTGAAGCCACGTTTGTTTGCACAGTCATAAGCAGATTTATTTGTACAAAAGTGTAAGGACTACTCTTGCTTTCTGAACCCTTGTGATGTTACTTCTTACTGTGTTCTCTGTAAGGTCTCAAAGCACTCCCCAAAAAGCCACTCCTGCACTCTGCCTTTTCACACGTGGATGAAGCACAGTCATATGTTTGAGGTCACCACATTTTCAAGGTCAGCCAGGGGAAGCTGTCAGAGATGAGAAAAGATTAAATACTTTTAATCTTTCAGTCCAATTAGAGCTCTTTGACTTGGTCACATTGCCTCCTTGTAAATCCATGCAAATTAATGACAAAGTATATCTGCATTTATCCCTCTAGAAATACATCTAAATTCGATGGACAGAGCTTCAAATCTAAAATAGCAAAGCTTCCCAGCATAATACAGCTCTTTGTTCTTTTTTTTTTCTTTTTTTTTTTGAATCTTTCCCCTAAGAGTGTCTCATGGAAACAGATGGGGTTCCTCATGGAAGTAAGAGCTGTTTGCTTTCATCAGTTTGAAGGCACAGGGCTTCACAGAAGGCAGTTTTGCAATACAACACCAAGTATCTCACAAGTAAAATCCATCCCTGTCTCCCCACCCAATGTTCAACAACAGCTGTGCAGAATATCCAAACTGATAAGCCTTTGAAGTTTTCTCATTTGGTGCCTCTCAATCACCCCAATTTACAAAACAAATATAAAACCTGGGGGACTTTACTCCATACTGGGACAGGTTTGGGGTGGGGGCGTAGCTTTAACACAGTTCTGTGCAGAGGAAAGGCCCCACCTGATGTGCTTATAAACAAAAAAGCATTGGGAAATTCACTAAAACATTAGGAAATGTTGTACAGAGTGATGCAAAAATCCTCCAGGGCATAAAAATTTCAAAAATAAAACGTTTGGAGACTACAAAGTGATTCACAACAAAGCTGAAGATTCTCCTCACGTCTGTACAAAGTAATTGATGTTGAAACCTCTCTCAGTGGGCACTCTGCTCAGCACAGTGATGCCATGTTCTAGGTTAAAGGACACTGTACAGTCTGGTGCTTTGTCTGGGACCAGCATATCCAGTTGGCTTTAGCTGGTGCTTTGTGTAGAGAATGTTCTTGGGTTCACCTTTGCTAGAACTACAGGGATTTGGACTCATCTTCAGGCTCCATCTCCAATTTGGGTCACATAAGGAATCTGAGAGACAAGGGCTTAAAGGATCAGAACTCCTCAGCTGTTCATTCCTTTATTTTACCCTGTGTTTCATCTGTTCTGCCTGTTTTCATGCTGTTCCCTGAGTGTTTTTCTATGTCCTCAGATGAGACCCTGAAGTTCACTCAGACCTTCAGCACTTGCAATGTCTTCTTATATCTGCAATGTGAAACTATTCTCCCACTTGACCTGACCCATTAATCCTCTCCTACCTGATTCCCTGGGAAGATTTCTCCATCAACTCTCATAGAGTGCTTGTTAGATAGGAGGCTGAATTTTACACCTGAAGGTTTCACTCTCTGACAGTTACACTCTCTTCAGGTTACACACCCTAGATCAATTTTAATACTGATCTCCACTATATTTTTCCCTTTTGTTTCCTGTTTTACTTCCATCCCTCACGGACAACTTACATTGTCACTTATTTCCACAGCAATCAAAATTCTTCCTCAGGTTTACTTGTCTGGAAGTTCTCTGCTTGTCCTGCTGGAGAAACGTGCCCTGCTGCAATGTGATACACCCTGGGAATCACATCAACATTCATCTTTAAGATGATACTTAAAATGATACCACAGGCACCTATCCCAAGCCTTGTGAGTACCGTGGACTCCACCTTGAAGGCGTGCAAGTGCAGTAGCATGAAGGACAACACAAGAGTCCTTCAGCCCTGCCCCACATCCTCCTGTCCCTCCTGGGCACACGTTCCCCAAACAAAATCCTTACTGCAGCTACTGTTATAACTTACATTGGGAAAGCCATTTTCATTGCCAGAGACCTTCTTTCCCACAAAACTTATTGTTTCCAAGACGGTCACGAAGCCTTTGCAATAACATCCATGTCTGTAAGATGAACCAAGCAAGGGTCTGGACACAGGCAACTGCAGCTCATCTGGTTGGTTACCTGTTGGACTAGACCTTGGCACACTTTTGACTCAGGCCCTCTGGCACCCAGACAATTCCTGAGCATGGCCTGGGAGTCAGTAGAGACTTTGGCCATTCCCAACAGGCAGGAAGGAATCCTGCTTTGGAGTTGGATAGCATGAGAGTGGCCAGATGATGTGTGCTCAAAGACCCAGCAGTGTTTCAGGAGCTCTTAACAGCCTTAGTGAAGACACAGTGGCATGGGCTAAGAACTGAATAAATAATCCTGGACCTAGACTGGTATTGTCTGCCAGTGCTACAGCATCTTCTCCATAGAATCATTAAGGTTGGAAAGGACCTCTAAGATCATCAAGTCCCACCAACACTACCACGACCACTAAACCATGTCCTGAAGTGCCACATCTGCCCATTTTTGAACCTCTCCAGGCTTGGTGACTCCACCACCTCCCTGGGCAGCCTGTTGAATGCCTCACCACTCTTTCAGTAAAGAAATTCCTCCTGATCTAGATAAGCCTGATCAGAGCTGCCCAAGAATGACAGTACCTCCTGCAGTCCCACCTCCAGGCTCCAGCACAGCTCCAGCCCAGGCTGCTGCCTGCCATGCTCCCACCCATTTGCAGTGCTTAGCAGGACAGACTGTTCCTACAGGAGTGTTCAGCACAGACTCAAGTCTGAGCTGGTGAAGTCAACGAAAAAAGTCTTGTCTGCTTCCCTGGTTCAAGGCCAGAACTGTCTTCTCCTGTGAGAGTGAATCAACAACACATCTAAGTCACTCCATCCTCCCATCTTTGATCATGGATGGACTTGAACAATTCTTAACCATTTAATTGGAGAAAAGCAACTTCACTGGTCTTACTTCACACTTCCCAGTGTTTTCTTTAGTAAAGGACAGGCCCAGTGGGAGGCAGAGTTGAAGAACCTGTGAGGGACATCAATGAGCAAATCTCTTTCCAGGTAACTTGGAGAGATCAGCTTTTGCCTGGGACTTATCATTGATTGCCCAGGGGCATGGGGCATGTCCCTCCTTTCTGTACAGACAGCAAATTTTACAACAAACCTCTGGCTCACAGATGACAAATGGATAAGGAATCAAAGGGAATCAAAGGAACTGCTTTGCTGCTGAATGGGTAAAATTAATCCCCAGTGTAGCTTCACTGGCATCAGAGCAAACCCAACAATGGACGAGGTCTGCCATTTGCAAGAAGAACAGGTTAATGTTCTCCTTTCACATGTCCTTAAAAGTACATTTTCTTTTCTTTTTTCTAATCTTTCCTATCTGCAAGGACTGTTTCAAGAGTAACAGTGTGCTTCCATATGCATTTAAGTACTCAGGATAATATAACATCACCTGTTATTTGTTTTATAATGGTCTCAAGAGATCATCCAGTGACAAAGCCAAGGTCTGCTGGACAGACATCACCTAAACAGCCTAAGGAACTAAGGCACTCAAGTTCAAGCCACTCAAACCTTTGCCACAACACTGGCATTGGGCAACCCCAGTCAACTTGCTCCAAGGGCAGGAGACACCTCCCACTGCAGAAGACTCATAGTGAAATTTTAAAGCATTTACTGCCTCTGGGCAGCTGGCTGGAAGACACACTGCTACCTAATTCTAAATCACCTTCTCCTTTCCTGCAGTGACAGGGAAAATAATTTCTTTTCAGCTCACTGAATCTACCCCAACACAGCACACGGGCCAGCCCCCACTCAACCCTCCCTCTGCTAAAGGCACCTTCTGACAACAAAGGAAAAGCAGCTTGTGTTCACTAAAAGGAGCCCCAAACCTAAGAGCTGATTTGAGGCAGTTTGGTTTTAATAAAAGAAGATTGCCACAAATGGTATCATGAATACCTAGACCTGGTGTCATGAATACCTAGACCTGAGGTCTAGACCTGAAGCTGAGGCTTCTTCAGCTGGTTTAGGAAGTCACTGCTCATAGCTGCTGCTGCTTCTGTGGAAAAAGAGGCAGGGACACAAAGCTTGTGAAGCCCAGTTCTCAGGTGAGTTCTCCCTGCTGTGAATCCAGGGGAAGCTGAGATACAAACCAAAGCAGCAATTTCTCTCTCCCACCATGTAGAAACACTGCACACAGGTCACCTAGTGCAACAGAAAATAATGGTATGATTTCTAAAGGGTTTTTGCAAAACAAAGGACACTGGATCCCAACAGGATCCAAAGAAAGGGTAGTCACTGCTCCCAGAGTGATGGAGAGCAGAAGCTGGCTTGCTTTGTTTCAAACAATGAGAAGCTATAGCTTGGAGCAATCTGATTGTAAATTTTTGAGTTGCTTCTTCTCCAGCAGGAGCAGACTGTGATTGTAGGCATAATTTACTGGGACAAACCACTAGTGTTAATGCAGCAGTGGAGGAAAACAAATGGTCCCCCTTTTAAATCTGCCCACCTAGAGAGAGTAATGGGCTTATAAATGGAGAAAGAACAAATATTGACTCTATTAAATGCAAAGGTAAATGGTGGGAGTTCACCCATCAGTCTTTAGATTACACTTGCCTTTCAAGATGGATGGGATTTCTTTCATCATTCATTTTGATTATTTTTTTACACATTGAAGGGACATTCAACTTGTGCTTTCTTTAGGTTGTTGAGACGTTACAGAGTCTTTCTAAAGGACAGCACCTCTGATTTTTGGAATGAGGTAGATGCTCCCAACCCAAGGACTCTCTTTCAGTTTAAGACTCAGGAGCTGCCTGGACTGGTCAATGAGCTACTTGTTTGATGGTGTTTCTGGTGCAGCTTTCTGTAAGAGGGCTCCAGAGACTTCCCCTCCATCACTTCCACTATGGAAGTTCAAGGGCACAGACACCCCTTGGCATCTGGACCCATACAGGACTCAAGAGGACCCAAAGATTTACTGCCTAAGGGGAAGGCTTCTGCCACCATTTCCTGAACTTAATCTTACTTTGTCACACACTCTCCATGACCCCAAACTCACAATGTCTCACTCTTTTAGCCTCTGAAGCAACACTACATCTGTCTTCTACACAGACTATTGGAGTCTAGATTCAACACCAGCTTCTACATTAAATTAAATGCCTTGAAAAACATCTTACTGAATCAGAAAATCAGGAGAATCAAGAGTTCCATGAGTGCTGAGCTAAGTCAGTGTTGTGGTCCCTTCTGTAACCTCTAAGTGTGCCAGGCATCCCACAGGGAACTCAGGACTGGGCAGGGACACAACCAAGAGCCAAAAGCCAAAAGAGAAGGCTGCAAAACCAGTCACTTAAATTCTCCATGATTTGAAAACACCACAGATTCCAAAAGGAATTTAAAGACACTTCTGACTCTGAACATAGGGCCAGTATCTTACTGAGGCACTGACAAAGCTGCCAACAGACCATACTTCATAGATCACCTGCACCCTGACAGAAATCCCTGGTATCTGGGGTTTTTTCTTCTCCCACAAAGGTAACCTCAGGTCTCCGGGGAGCAGATGTGATCAGTCCTCCAGGAGCTCCACACAAAGGAGAGAAGATGCAGCTGGCCTGGCTGACTGCACCCTGTGTGGATGGAGGCCTGGGGCTGTTTTCACAGAGCCAGCTGAAGATTTTCCAGCCCATTGCTTCTCCAAGCTCACTGCTAGGACACTGTGTCTGAAGAACAGTCCTCCCTCTCCACTTGCTCTACAGTAAAGCAAAAAATGCAGTCGTGGATGTTTGAGGGCCACCTTAATGAACAGGCCTTAAGGTCTGTCACCTGAGGTTATTTGAAGCATCATTTTGGGATGTCTGCAGTTACTAAGTTTCAGCAAGATCAACTCACCTTAGGCTAACCAACAACTCACATCTCATTAAAGGGAAGCTCCAAAAAGACTGGAGCTGCCAACAAGATTAAGTAGTCTAATAAAACCCACTACACTCAAACCTTTCTAGAGGTAGTTTCTAGAGTTGTTTTGCTACCTGGAATAAATGACACAGAGGAATCCAAGCATTGCCTTGTGCCAGTGCTGACAAGGTTTTGCAAGAGAGCCTGAAGGATTCAGAGGCTCCTGGACTGTGTGATGCCCGTGGTCACTCAGTCTGAAGGGAGCTACGTCTGCTCCACGAACCACTAGTAAGGCTCCAGCAACTATGAATGACTTGAGGGTTGTTCTGTGAAGGGCATGATTTAGCTGGGACAAAAGCAGACTCTGGGCCACTGTTCTCAGGAAGATGTTACCACACAAGCCATGGGGCAGTGGAGCTACTCCACACCAGAGTGTCCTCTTCTAGTTAACTTCTTTGGGCCCCTGTTCTTCCCTGGAAAAGCAGCTTAAGAGGGTCTTGGAAGTGCTAGATAATAGCTGAGCATCTCCTAGCAATAAGGGCATGCTGAATGCCTGAGGGGATGCAGCCTTTAACCCTTCCTCCTCCCACTGGCATTTGGGTGATGCCCCTGTGAGCAGGGATCACTTCCAGGCCCTGCACCCAGTGCACAGACCAACCAAAAACAGGTGAGAAGGCAGGAGACACATTTCTGCCGTGCTGTGGCATAAATGTCAGGGCCAAGAGCTTCACTCCCAAGGAAACAAATGCTAAAGTAAGGGTTTAAAACTGAATTCTCAAGAACAACGATCCAACTGAAAGCAAAGTGTGCCAGGCCTTGAGGTGTGTACTGAGCCAGAGCCCATTTGGGAAGGAGATAACCACCAGGGTTTTCTGCACACCCAGAGAGGACGAGGTAGGGAAGGCCCTTCCTGAGCCAGCCCCATTTCTTCTGGAATCTGGAGACATCCAGCTGATTCCTCTCCATGTGGAATGCACAACAGACCACACCTCCAGAGCAGCTCAGTCCCTTGTCTTTTTTTGTTGAGAGACATCATAACAGCAGGTGTTGCCACCTCTTGCTGTTTCCTCTAAAAAGGGACCCAAATTCCCCTGGGCAACATGAAAATTCACTCCCTTCTTCACACCCTCCCTCCAACACTCCACAGACAGCTGTGCTTGGGCTGCTGCAACGTGGCCTCGGGTGTTCAGGAGAAATCTCTGGGATTTCAGCCTGCAGCACAGGCTGTTTCAGGAGATGATCTCTGTGGGGACATGGCCAGTGGCA
>NW_008596722.1:146700-161218 GCF_000691845.1 Merops nubicus | reverse complement strand
TATATATATAAATAAATCCTTTAAAGTGAGGAAAGACTTTTTTTGCTGTTGGTAAATAATATACTTCACAATTTTTGGCCTATAAATCATGCTGCAAGGAGAAAATAAAGTCATTTTATTCAGCATTCTGTGAATGTTCAGATTGTCTTCTGTTTACCACAATCAACATATTTTATGCAGAAAAAAAATGAAGGCAGATTACAATTAAGATAAAATAAACTATTATTCCAAATCTATTTTAAAAAAATAATCAACCTTTAACCTACATTTAAATAATACATGATCAGCTAAAAAGGAGCTTTCATTTAAAAAAATATGCATTTGGCCTGAGAATTTTCTTTCACCTATTTTCATGCAAATTTCAGTCTTTAGGAAGAGAACTCTTTAGAACAGGATCTATCAGAAAATGCTGACAGACACTTAAATATTATGCTGATAGCAAAGTGTAGAAAGCTCTTAGTGGTGTTAAACCTCTCATTACTGCTTGTTTTTTTCCTCTTTTTCTTTTAACCAGTACACTACAGCTAATGATTCATTATTGCCACAAAATATACAATTGGCACCTACATTTTTTTAATACATGTGCAGCCTTTAATTGATTGCATTTTGTACTTGGTTCAGAAAACAATTAGTCTGTGAAAAGAAAAGGAACACAGACAGCAAGAAGTAAGACCTTAAAGCTGCAACAGTATTTGTTGCACACCCAGAAGATGAAGCTGTGTCCCTGAGTTAGGGGAAAGTGCCAGCAACACATTCCAGCTCCCACAAGTTGAGGAAATAATGGCTCCTTTTTCTGGTTTGATGCAGAAACCATAGGAATTTACATCATTTAATACATAGGTAAATTAATGGTGCATGAGAACTCAGAACAGACAGAAGGGCAGGAGGGAGAGAAGAGGTGGGTGAAGTAAAAAACTACCCAGTGCTTTCTTTTTGTTCAAGCTGAAGCATTTTTTTTGATCTAAATATTTTGTCTACTGGTTATTTTTCAGTTAAGAAAATATGCATTAAAAAGTGTCATTTCAGAATACAAATGTTTTCTTTGAAGAAGATCCAATGTTCCAGGTTTTCCAAATCTTTTTGTCATATTTTTCCAATGCATTTATGTACTCACTTGAATCTGAAGTTATAACAGTTTTCCTTTGAAACCACATTTTCCTAAAGTTTTCAGGCTTTGTATGATCATGGATGTAAGGGCCATAAGAAAACTTCAGCTGGGTCTTTTTGCAAGACTAGGGCATTAATTCCAATGCTTTTACTGACCTGCATGCAAGTTGGGACTTATCAAAAAGGAACCTTTTATTCTTTATATAGTTGATGATGTGGACTGTGAACAAAGATACTGAACCCTAGTCCCTTCTTTCTCATCCTGAACAATAGTCTGTAGATGAGAGGACAGATGTGTGTGCATAAGTACCTCTCCAAAGAAAAGTAGTCCAACTAAGAACATGGCATGATGATCTTCCACCTCACTTTCCTGCACCATGTTTCTAATTTTCTGCCCAGAAATTGGCTACTTGAGTAGTGTAAGCTTTTCAGGAGAGAGCTGTCATTTCCATACTTCTCTGCCAAGTACCCAGTATATTAGCCAAGCATTGATGATAATTCTGCCTCCCTCCCTCTCTCCCTCCCTTACACCCCCTCCTAACAGAATACAACATCCTCATCTCGTCTGAGCATTCTGCAACCATCAGGTGACTTCTGTGGGTGAAAAGGCAGAATGTTAAATTAATCAGCAGGACGAAATAAGGCTGCAGTTCACAATGTCTCTGTTCACTTCTTTTCATGTCTCTAGAATGAGATAAAGTATTTTCCCTTTAAAAATGAAGAAGGGGGGGGGAAAGGACAAACATGCTTTGTAAGTTGAGCATTATGAGGCACCTGCAAACTTTTCTACAGTGTTGCCTGAAGAAGATAAAGCAGCAACTCATAGGTGGCTGGGAGTCTAAGATTTATGCCTGAAAATACTTCTTTGCCATGGCAGAGACAGTGTTGAAATTTGCTGTGGGCTCCTTTGATAATTAGGTACAACTAAAAACTCTGCAGGCAGGCTTAAAGACTCGTATTCCTTCTTTAATAGCCCCGGTTCAATTTACATGACATTTTTATTGCTGCTGTGAAAAACCCACCTGCAAGCAAAGACTCTTTCTCCTTTCCTCCTATGCATGACTAACTATTGGGGATCTTAATTCAAGGGAAGGCAAGGAGGCAGTTTGCAGAGAGAGGTTAGAGAGGGGGTCATTGCCTCTAAGTCCTGCAATGCTGATTAATTACTTTTTATTATGAGGCTCTGTAACAAGGCCTAATAAATAATGAGCAGCCCAGAGCTATACATATATTACTCATGATGAAGTCTGCTTACCAAAAAAAGAGTTCCACAGGTTTGATTTTAACAGATAATCTCAAGTCACATGCATCCTCATTTCAGTGCTTTCATAACAGCACACTAATTGGTAACTATGCACACTGGAGGATGCAGACTAGGGATGGATGTTCTGTACTCCCACGCTGCATCAGTCTGCAAACCTGAACTCTCATCATATACAGCAAACCCAGTGACAAAATGGATGGGTGCAGTCCAGGGTAAGGATGGCACCAAAAATTCAGAGTGTTACTGAACCTGCAAACTAATTGAAGATATGGTATGCAGAGTTAACATATTAGACACTTGCCAAAGGAACAACCCATGGATTATCTTGGTCTGGTTGTAACAATTCCCAATTATTTGTAGTTTCTCAACATTAATAGAAATGTGCTGATAGAAGGAAATATAGAAGGAAACTGATGGGAACAGCATCTACCCAGCAAGTTCACTATGGCTCATCAAATTTGGAACATACATGACATTTTTTGAAATACATCAATAAATACAACTGGGTAGAAGATGTGTGCTGGCTCAGGGCACTGACAGAACAGTTACTGCTGCTTAGTTTCCCTGAAGCAGCATATCTGTAATGGGACACATAAACAAGAGCTGTTACTGTGAAAAAAATCATTTGCAAAAAGTTACTACTGCAGTTGCCATAGCTACTTCTAAATGAAAAAAGGGATGGACCGTGGCACTGCTGGTAGTGATGCAGTAGGTTTTGGTAAATGCTGGTTTTAATGCTGGCTGTGGTGCACAGGAGATTAGGTATGTGATAAGCAGCTTTGTCAAAGAGAGGATTCACTGAATTGTGAGGGGTCTGTAAACTGAGTCAAAGCATCTTAATGGAGTGAGGAAGGGAGTTGTCACGAGAATGGTTTGAAACACAACTGTGTAATGAGATGGCACAATGAAGGACAAATAGAGCTGTTCAAACTCAGTTCCACTAACAAATGCACATAAAGGACAAGTTTTGAACTGTGCTAGAGCTAGAGAGCTCTTTAAATACAAACCTCAAATTGTCCTTCTGGTGGGAAGGAAGAACATGACTAAAATCACTCTGTTCATATATATACAGCAGAGAGCACACAATGTCATTAAATGCTGATTACGTGCAATGGCAGAAGTTTCCAATAATTGTATTTTGTGGTCAGAAGCCCAAATGAGGATTGTTCACTTAAAACCATTCTGGCAATACATGATAAATTTCATCTGTATGCAATTAAGGTGCAATGTTAGGTCACTTATTTTAGTATGGCCTAATAACTAGTGGCTAAATGGCTGAACTTTGAATTATTGATCAAGTAATAAAGCAACAAAATCCTTCTCTCTGCCTGCTCTCTAAAACCACTTTTATAAGAAACAAATGTTTCAGAAATGGGACCAAAATAATGTGCAGTGGAAGGTACAAAGAACTTGGCTTTCTTTGTATTCTACATTTCATTGTGACTACAGGAGCTGGGACCACGTTGTCCATAGTATAGCCATAGCCTAGTCTTTGCTCAAAAAACTACGAATCAGGTAATTATTAAACAAGGAAGACAAAAACCTGCTGTTAGGTGCAAATTCCGTGAAAGTCTATGAGGATACCAATGTTTGCTTTCACTACAAGCAGTATAACAAATGATAACCAGCATTTGGAACAAACCAAGCATGAGTTGGATACTGGACATCACAGAGTTAATTCCTTCTCTCCCGTAAGTGTTAAGCATGGAGGAACAAACGCTGCTCTTTGAAAGCCCTGGTTAATGCATACTGAGAGCTGTATCACAGGCAGAAAACACATTCAGTAGAAGAAAAAAAGTCCGGTGACTTTGACAGGAGACCATTCATCTTTAAGATTAAAAGGGATGCTGAAATGAACGTCGTCCTGCCAAGGACTGCCACAAGGGGCAGCTGCAACGGTCAGCATCATTTCCACACAGGGCTAAAATCAACCCCCAGAACACTCAAGAGACACTTCAGCTACCATCAGGGGAATTTGATAACAGATTTCCAGGCACACAGATAGCTACTATGTCTTTAGCGTTTATTTGCTAGAAAGGAGAGGGAGAAATTCACACAGCCCTGGTTCCAAGTCATTCATCACTCTTTAGACAGGAAACTATTTCCACTTCCAATTAAAAAGCTGTTTAAAAAAACCCAACGGGCTTTTGGGACATGCCATGTTTTTAACAGGAAATACTCCAAAAAGTACCTGACTTCGCCTTCTCTAATGTGGCCTTCTAATTCTTCAATGAATTTTTCCCCTTTCATCCAGTAGATCATGGGGCCAGATTCTCCACTGAATCCAAAGAAAGCTTTGCAGGCCACAGTCAGCGGGTTTCCTGAGGACAAGAAGAAAACAAAGGGTTTTGCCATGGCTACTAGTGAGAGAATGAGAAGTCTCGGATAAACCTTTCCATTTAAAAGTGGAGGGGAAAAGATAAAAAGAAAGGAATAACTATAAACCACAGGGAAAAGGGTGTTGTTGATTTGCATCTACAGGAAATAGCTGTGAAATGAAACTCTGAGGTTATTAATCATCTCATTTTTCCCAGAAAGACACTAATGAACCAGGAGAAGATACGGAAATGGTGGCAACATAAGGTGATGTCAGATTGATTGTTAGAAAGAAAGAGATGACTTCTTTATCAGACTCTTGGGGTCTCTACCAGGACTGGGGAGTGTGCCCTAAGAGGCAGGTAAATCACTGAACTTGCTTACTGCTGCTTAGCCATCCATTAACAAGACACAGTAATAATTTCTTCCTCACTCATATAGAAATCAAATGTTAATGAAGTCTTGGTAAGCTGTTTAGAGAGCTTTTAAAGATCCCCAAGTAATACATGATGCCAGTGAGCACCAACAACAGTCATGTTACTGTCAATAGGCTTTTGGCAAAGGACCAGACTTCAAAGCATTGTTCAAGTAATAGAGTAAAGAACTCTCCCTTTTCAGCTTTGCAAAAATACTTCCAAAGGAAAGAAAATAAAACTTGGAAACTAGTGAGATTTCTTTTCTCTCTGAGAATTCAGCGTTTAGATGGGTTTTGGTTTGGCTACAGCTTTAGTGGTAGTAGCTAGGCCAGGACTTATGCTGCTTATTCTGCCAGGACAGATGGTCGTCTGCCTGCAGAATTGAAAAAGAAGAACAAAAAAGCCTCACACAAGCCAGGAAATTCAGAAGAACCATGCCCATTCCCTCAGCACGCAAATACAGCTGCTGCACCCACTTCTCTTTGCCTATTTTACCCAGCATAGTTGGTCTACGCTACAAAGCAGCTGTAGAGTCACCAACTTACATGGGAGGAAAGACTTCATTTAATGTCATTAGAGTCTCCAGACTGTTGTTGAATCTTCCAGCACTTGGATCAAGCATGGAAATTCCAAATACTGCATTTTGTCATATTTGGAAGAAATGTTTTATTACGCCAGCCTTTCTCAGTGCCAGCAGGAGACTCTTTTGATGCTGCAATAGAACAGGCCTACACTTTTTAAAAAACGGCTAGTCATCTGGAGCACGGGGTAATGGATCACATGATTGACTTACTGTGCCTTAATCAGTTACCTCTTGTCTGCTCAGCAGTGATAACTCACTGTGGGCACACTCAGAGCACATCAGAGCCCTGTGTTAAAGCATCTTTGCCTAAACCCCCACAGAACTGTCCCAAGTCAACTACTTGCACTTGTCAACCCATTATTTCAGTGCCCAATTTAAGACATGTCAAAAGAGTCTGATTAGTCAGGAAGTGCAGCACTCCCAGCCACTGAAAATCAGCTGCCTTTAAATTGTTTCCAAGATCCAAAATTACAAGTCCTTTTGAAACATTAGGATACAGCAAGAAAAGGTTTAAAGACTGCACTTTGGCTTTCTCAAACAGCAAAAGACAAAAATGGAAAATGTTTATCCTGGAAATGTTTTACAGACTCTTTCATTATCTCCACATTGAGTAGGAACTCTGGTACCACAGCTGGCCACTGAACACGTGCTGATGCTGACAGATTAGACACAACCAGCTTAAACACCCAACATATAAGAAGGGGTGGGTATTCACAGTTATCTGTGCATCCCACAACACTGACCACCTTCATGAGAAACTTCCAAACTTCATTAACTAATGAAGAGTCAGAAACACTTCCAGGCAGACATTTAACTCCACTACAAGACAATGTTGGAGCAGTCTGTTTCCTTCTGCTTCTAACCCCTTCTCCCAGCCACTGAAGGTGCCGCTTGCCCCCGCGGGTGGAGGGGAGAACTGGGGCCTCTGGCAGTACCCATCCCACATCTTGCTAACGTGCTGAATGCTGGTGTGGAGTGAGGTCTCTCGTGATGCTTGCCTCAGTCATGATATGCATCTATTTAAATACCACTTAGGGATTCTTAGCATGTGGCTGCTCAGTCCATGTTTGATTTTAATGGAAAAAGACAACTGTAGCAACGTGAAGAAGAAAAGGGCTAGACGTGGCCTGTCAGCATTGACAGGATATGCCCTTTGCCTGGTACACCGTGTGGGCATTCAGTGTTACAGGCAAAATATATAACAAGGTGTGCTTCTCCTCAAACCACCAGATTTTTACTTAAAAAACAAACCCCTGAAGAAATGAAAATATTCCAAGGTGAGTCTAAGATTTCTACACATGCAGAGTAAATACCTTAAGGTAATATGTCTGGTCTGAAGAAATAAATAAGAAAACCTAAAAAATCTCACTGTTGGTACACAGCTTCTGTAATAAATTCAATATGAAGCACCAGCAGCCTTTCCTGTGACAGCCTGCATGCTCTGAACGTGCCTGGGCAGATCTACTCCCCAGCTCTGCTGCCAGTGAACATCAGCAGAATAAACTAACACCAACAATGGCAAACTAGAGAGCGAATCAGTGTTTGCAGCTCCAAGTCTGGGACTGGTCACACCTGAAAAAAAACAAAGTCCACATCATCTGCAAACCCATCACTGACCAGAGGGAGATATAAGCAACTGTTTCTTGTGGAACAACTGATTTTTATGTCATAGCACAATGAGGCACATCTGGGTTGACCTGATCTGTTCTGGGGTGAAAAGAGATTGGGGCTTGATGACACATCAAGGTCCCATCCAAACCCAAACTCTTCCATGCTCTTCTCCTCCTCAAGCTGGTAAGGACATTTCGCTCTTCTGTAGCTGTCTAAAGCAGCTTCTGGTGTATAACTTTTGTCATTCCTTTGTGACTCTGGAAGCAGGACAAAGTCAGAAAAGGTAAGATAAGCTCTTCCTTGCAGAAACACTTCACCTCCTCAAATAATCCACCATAAGCAAAGTAAGGGAGGTTTCCCCTCTCCTGCCATGTTAGGACACAGCTGACTACAGCAGCAACCTGTTACTACTGTTTTTTTGGGAAGTCCAGCCAATTCCCATCCAGAAAAGAATGTGGCATGTCTCACTGCATTTCCCCCCAAGTACTGAGATCCTAAAACTGCAGCTGAATTCCCTGGTTCCCAAGTGTACCCTGGAATGTGGGGAGAAAGAGGCACTGAGCACGGAAAGCACCCTTTGCAGGCCCTGGTTTTGTGGCTGGCCTTGAGTCCTGTGGTACCACCCTGAGTCCCAGCTCCAGGCAGTAGGAACTAGTAGGCAGTTTGGAACTCCAACAGCTTACCTCATGTAAGGCCCAAACTTCTGCACATCATTACTGCTATTTTGCATAACACCAAATTGTTCCACTGCTAACTGTTCCTAATGAGAAAATTTCCCCTTCCATCATTTAGTTAACACCACTAAACTTCCTAGAATGTATGCTATCCTCAAAGTTTTCCATTTATAAATGGTTTCTGATTAAATCAGACATTTCAGTTGCAATTTTAATGAATAATTTGCTGAGAAACAGAAAATCATCAGTGAGATTCATAAATGAATCAACATTTAAGAGAATGTTTTAGAAAACGAGGGAAGAAAGTAGAATGATGTCTGCTTGTAGACACCACTGAGCCTACATCTACTGAGGCTCTGCTGGGGCCACCTTGTTACAGTAAAGCCTCAACTTCCAGCAGAAGTCTCTGCTTTTGCTTTTTTCCCTCCTTTATCAATCAGGTAGGCTTGTTGCAAAGTCCCAGCTGATAAGACAAAACTGCTGGCAACGGGAATGACTTTTTTTTCGCTAAATCTTATTGTACATTTTTCACCTGGCCATTTTCACAATAAATCTGCATGAACTCTACCATACTTTTTAGCAATCTTTTTCTGAAAAATAAGAATTCCACAGAAATGCAATCATTCAAGCCAAACAGTTGTCTGATGGTGGAGAGTACTGGTTAAGGGTGGACAAAGGGTTTGGAAAAACATTAAGCCAGGCACAATTCTGACTGTGCTTGCTGCAGGTCCGACATGCTTTGAAAGGGAATGACAAACCTGCAGCACAGTCTCTCTGGAATGAAGCATGCTCCAAGCATCAAGTAAATGAAGCTTAAAATATGTAAAAGTTGTTCAATCTTTTAAAAGCTTAAAATGCCATGGCTAGATGACTGACCAGCACAGAAGACAAAAGCTTTCCACAGATCATAAGATCTAGTTCATGCCAAGGCATTTTTTCAGTGGATTTTTTGAAAATGTAGATTGATTATTTGTTCTTTTTCATTCCTTTTGCAGAAGTAGGTGCATTTGGTGGCTTTCTTTTTGTGAGCATCCATTCAAGAGTACAACACAAGAGTCCATGTTCTCTGATAGCCACATTCTCCCACGTCCATGTTCTGCTGGTGCTCTGTTCTCCCAGCAAATCAGGCTTTCGCTCACAGAGCAAATCATCCTAGAGCAACTCCATCAAACACGCAAAGTCAGCTGTGAATCCTTGGGTGCACAGTATTTTTTCCCTATGGCTTGAAATATGAGTGTTTTTTCCAATTCTTCCACATTTTAGTACCAGAGGCAACAGCACTCTCAACAAGCCAGAACTGAAGCAGAGGATCTTTCCAAGCTAGTGGCAGGAACTGACTGGAAGTGCCAAAGGCAGACCAACTTTTGGACCAAGCAACATCACAAGTCAGTTCTGCATCTATTGCTAGCTGGATCTTCATCTTCAGCTCCACCCAGGCGTTAATGTCACTGATTGTGATGTCATTGCTTTTGTCTGTGTCAGGGCTGGATGCTGTGGACATATGGACGGGAAGACAAGTGCACTGCTGCCATCAAAAGATTCATTCCATCACTCCTAAGTCTCCAAGACTCATAAGTCTTACTTACTGATGCAGATGCATCATGTAGGTCCTTTCTTTCCCTGTAAGACTGAGAGGGAGAAGTGTCTGCAAAGGAGCAGCTTCCCACCCTTGGCACGTGCAGACGTTATGCAGGCACTTCACGGGCTTTGTTCCTTCGGTTACTCAGACAGAGGACAAGAAAGGCAGGTTACTTATCACATCTCAACAAGTGTACTCTACAGACTGTCTGCAGAATCGAATCTGACACTCCAAGCTGTGAGGTTTGCAAGGCAAATCACCATGTCACTGACAAGAATATTATTGTTGTAATGTGCTTCACAAGTGCTAGAAACTGGCCAAAGAGCAGCAGAGTGATTTAAATTCCCCTGGCAGGGCAGGCAGGATTGTATACGACCGTGAAGCAAAGAACACATTTCCTTTTACTTCAGAAGGACATCCTGGATCAGAAGATATGGGAGACAGAGCTTATGCCTGCAATTTATCCACAAAACAAATGCCAGGGGCAACACAGACCTTGACTCATGAAAAACAATCTCAGTGTGCGGTAGTTTCTATCTAGTTTGCAGAGAATGCCAATTTTCTCACAGTCCCTTGCAAGGACACCCTTCCAGCTCTTCTCCAGTGCTCAGCAGTAACAGGCAGAACCCAGAAGCACACTGAGGTGGTGCAGCCCAAGTCAAACCATGGGTTTGGCTCAGCTGGCTGGTGCTGAATGTTGGGCTGAGCTGCTGCCAGGGATGCAAGGATAGCAATGGTAGCAAATGGTGCCCACTCGAGGCCCCTCCTGCAAACTGAGGGCCAAACCCTGTGGCTGAGCTGCTGAGCCCTACACCTCTGCCTGGGGCTCATCCACAGTGGGATGAGCTCCTAAAGAAGCCAGGAGGCGTTTGGCAGAGGCAGCTGAGGAGATGCTTGGGCTCTGCTCACATCACCTGGCAGAGCTGATCACTGTGTTTCCCAGTGCCCTCCCAGCACAGACCAGGGCACTGCAGAACCACTTCACAACCTCAGGGGCTTCAGCATCTGTTCCTATAACCTGCTAATGTGGCCCTGCAGTTCTTGACAAATTTATCGACTGCTGAATTTACACAAAGTACAAAACCCAGAAAAACCTCAGGTACATGATCACCACCCTCCTTTATTTTTCCATGACCATTTCCCAGCTTTACTTGATCAAAGGTTCCATGTTTTTAGTACAAGAATTATAAAGTCAGTGCTTTACGCTACCTGGGCTTCTTTTTCCTCCTCTTTTACTTGGCTGTTCTTCAGAATACAAGTCTAGCTGTGTGCTAAACCATGCTGCCCCTATTTAGGTAAAAGTCTCTTGAAGTTCAGTAGTTTGAGCATTATTTGATCCAGTGGCAATAAAGCATACTCAAAACAAATTATTTTCCAAAAAAAACCCCAACAAAACAACCAAACCCAACCCCCTCCCAGAACAACAACAACAAATTACAGAAAATCCTACAATGTTTTGAAAGTCTATTCCAGCAGCCAGTAGATTCATGACTGGATATGAAGCTTCTAAAAATTTGCATAATTAAAGATCAGCCAGGAATTAATGAACTGAAAGCATTTTAAATAAAATTTAAAAACTTGCTTTAGGTAGTGGTAAAAATTGCTTTAATAAGATAAATTGATAGTGAAATCAAACCTAACTGGCCTCCAGATGTTTCAAATCAGTTTAAGAGTGCTTAACCTCATACATACATGTATAAATACAAATACACATATTTTACTAAGCTGTTTATTCTCCAAGCTTCTACAAAGAAATGGACTAAAGGAGGTGCTCTTCCCCTAAGTAAGGCCTCGTGTTAGGAACAGCATTCTAGCCACTAAAATAATATTCTAGTAGCTGTATTGATATGTAAGAAAAATAAATGGGGTGGTACGTGACATGCCTTAAGTTGGCTCTTCACTCATACAAGAACTTTTTGACTAAGGCAAGTCTTTGGGAAGAAAAAAGAGCCCAGTAAAAAAACCTCAACAAGAAAAATGCAAAAGATCTTTTGCTCTTATTTTATCCTCTATAGTTTATGATCTTCATGCTAACTTTTTTTTTTTCTCTGTTCTTTTTCCTTATGCCCTGAGACATCACAAAACACACGGCCATGAGATATTTGTGCTCTTCTGTCTCACTCAAGTGAGCAAAAGGTATATATAAAAACTAGCATAAAAATAACAGTGACTAGCAGCAAGCTGAAAAACCCCAAACATGAAACAAAGCAACTAAGCCTCCAGACAGTTTGTTGCCAAGAACACAAGTCGGTGCTTTCACTGTCATTCCACCCAGCCCCAACCATTTCTAATTTAAACAACACAATCATGATCCACTGCAAGTGATGCTTGTAGGCTTGGCTATTGATTGTGGCTCTCACAAAGAGAGAAAAACAAAACTAAAATGCACACAAGGCTGAAACGTTGCTGATAAAAATTTATCAGATGTTCCAAAAATGAATCAATCAAGGCAAAATCTCCTAGAGCAGCTTCCTTCCAAAAACACAGCCAGAAAAACATCGCACTCCAACCCTCCCACCAACACAAATCCTGTAAAACCCTTTATCCCATTTGCAGAACTGCCTTGGGGTCAGAGTCTGAAGTTAGTCATTGAGGACTCAGGTGTAACGAAGTCAAGGATTCACCTACAACAAAGACAGATGCTTAGTGGGATTTATAGAAGCAGCTTGACAGCTGCCTTGTTCTGACTTGAACTTGTGCTCAATGCTGAGGTCCTTCTGAAAAATCTCATTTCTGTGCATTTTGAGGCACAGAAATATTATTTAAGAGAAATGTCCTGTAGGTACTTAAAATATGTCCCCTTGCTGGTAGGGTTCCATGGGCTGGGGTGGCCCAACAGCAACAGAGCAGTGGCATCCACTAGGTGATCTAAGCAGGGAGTGAGATGGAACAAATCACCTCGCTACGGCCAGGGCGTGGGTCTGGCCTCATTCTGCCATGGCTCTTTATCATGGCCCAAGTAGGTGACAGCACACAGATGTGTTATTCTGAGAGAAGAGCAGGAATGGAAAAATTATTCAGAGTGACACTTGCTTCCTTAGGTCACCGTCCCACGGTGAGAAGGTAAAAAAGCCAAATGTTTGTTTGAGCTACAAAAAACGGCCCATGAAGAGATACTGCTGTCCCAGCAACCTGCTGGCTCCAAGGGAAGGTAGGGTGCTACCCCACACATCACTGCTTCTTGCCTGCTTCAGGACTTCTAACTCTCCAACTTGCCTCAGTATAAAATTTTCTAGGGACATTCATGTCTTACATTTCAGTTTCCTGAGCAAATATATCTTGAAGTTTTGTCTTGGGGAGAAGGATGAAATCCAGCATCTCTTTCTACAGAGTACTCTGGCTTCATTTGAAGAAAGTGGGGACCATCCTAGCCAGGACCTGCTACCATCAATGTGGCCAGATTCTGAACATTAGTCACATGAGTGTGTAATGGGTAACCAGTCCTACATTTTAGTGAGTTCCCATTTAGTACGCAGAGGGTAAGTTCAAGGTTGCTAAGGAAACCACCTGCAGGCTGCAACAGGCTGTAGAAATTCCACTAAACCTCTCCCAGCTTCTGTGTCAATTTATAAACAAATGGTAGAACTTCAGACAATGACTACAGAACGGATAAATCTTCTTCACTTAGAAATTACAAAGCAAACGGGAACTTCATGTTATGGATTTCCTGCCCTGTAAACAAGGGAAGACTTTTTTAAAGAAATGTATGCTTCAATTTAAGAGTCAACTGGGGTATTTTTGTACTCAGTTTGTCCACTCAACTTCTGCTTAGATTTTAGCTAACCCAGCTCATGGTAAGGCCTGAGATATTCTGGGAGCAGCACCATTAGGTCAAAGCATGAGCACTACTAGGCAGGAGAGGTGGCCAGACAGAGCTGAAGGGCCACTATGCACCATTATCACCTGCAAACTGCTGTCTACAGCAGCCAGTATCTTCTGTCTAGCAGTTTCGTCAGAATCTGCTGACTTATGGAAATAGTACAGAGAAAACCTCCAAGCTGGAGGGTATAAAACATCAGTTTACCCAAAACCCTTTTGAAGCAGATCCCACAGCAGCCAGACTGCTGAGGCTTTCATACCTCTTGCTGTGATACAGGGGACAATGTATCCACAACTTGATGGAGGAGGAAGGACGAGCACTCTCACCATCAGCTAGGTAACTGGATCTTTTCTCTTCTGCTTGTAGGTGCACCATATTAAGAGTTATGGGTTATAAGTTCTGAAATGTTATAACTTCAATTCAGGTGATAGACTAGTCTGGGCTAAAGGGGATTGAGCCCCTGTTGTTGTGTTTATTATATTTCTTAATTAGCTCATGGAATAAAGTTTAAATCACAGAGTATGCTGTCCTGTAAATTTGAAAGATCTGAACCAACTGTGACATCTGTCTTGTAGAAAGATGATAATGAAAACCCCAGATCTCCCTGAACAGCTTGCTGGTATCTCCACCATGCCCTGCAGCAGGCACGTAGGGCCAGAGATGTTAGCGTGGTTAACAAGGGCCAGATCATCACCTTGCTACACATATTTTGATTTAAGCCAAGTTCTTTTCTCCAGCTGCTGCCCTGCTCCTGACACAGTGCAGAACAGGATGGGAGGGCTAAGAAAGGGAGCCAGACACAAGAGGTGGTAACCGCTGCGACCTTCTTATTTCTCCAGCTTTCCCAGCCTTCCCAAAACAGATCAAATGCAGTGCTGGGTCGTGGTCAAGGGGGTGAACTGACAGATGTCAATCACCTCTGATAATGAATGTAACCACAACTGTCACCTCACTTGGCCTCAGTTATGCAGGTGGCCTCTCATCCACAGGGGACAGGACTTGCCATAGCTGGTGATGACGCAAGTTCCCCCTTCCCCTGCACAACAGGGACACAGCCACCAAGATCAGCTTGTACTCAGATGAGAATCTACAACGGACTGATGTGCTCAAAACTCAGCAAATGCTCAAAACATTTTGCTGAATGGAGA
>NW_008596722.1:146205-146669 GCF_000691845.1 Merops nubicus | reverse complement strand
CCTGCTGATGAAATTTAAGTATGCATTTAAGTGCTATGCTGAGTAAGGGCAACAGTGAGTTTTAAATAAAGACTGTATTTACAAAAAAGATTAAAAAAGCAAAAGAACAGCCACAGAGCAACATTTTCTCCAAGATAACACCAGTAAATAATTCCTATTTATTATTTACTTAAATTTAGAGATAACACTCAGAGAGAGTAGGGAAGTAAAACATAGTTCAATACATATAACCTCTATTTTGCTTATTGAATGCATCAATATTGTTCATCAGTTGCCCATGAAGAACTTCATGGAAGTTTAACCTTTTCTAAGTTGTCAAAATTAAAGGAAATATTTCTGTTTGCTCTCCTTATTGTTTAAAAAGGTTGTGACAAAACCACAAGTAACATTGAGGTAGACAGTATTTTAAAAAAAAGTCAGTCACAGAAACTCTCACTGGTTCACATCTCTTTTTTTTTTTGTTT